>NC_036848.1:24078526-24330775 GCF_002910315.2 Salvelinus sp. IW2-2015
TAGCCCTGTATGAACTGTTTCCTGTTGGATGTTCGTCGCAGGCATAGCGGGATATGCTCGGTTAGAGGTCCGCACCTTAAGACGGCTCTACCTTTGCTCAGTGCGAATGTTGCCTGTATCATGCTTCTGATGGGGTATGATGACAGGTCACTGGGACGACGTGCCTCGATGCACATTATGGATAAAGCAGTGAACTGATGTGGTGTACTCCTCAATGCCATCGGAAGAATCTGGAACATGTTCCGATCTGTGACAGCAAACATCCTGTTATTTTTAGCATCTTGCGTTCATCTGACTACTTTTTTATAGACGAGTCACTGGTGCTTCCTGCTTTATTTTTTGCTTGTAAGCAGGAATCAGAGGATAGAGTTGTAGTCGGATTACCAAATGGAAGGGCGAGGGAGAGCTTTTACGCATCTCCTGTGTGTGGAGACAGGTGATCTAGAATTGTTTTCCCTCTGGTTGCACATTTACATGTTGGTAGAAATGTGGTAGAACTGATTTAAGTTTCCCTGCATTAAAGTCTCCGGCCACTAGGAGCACCGACTCTGGGTGAGTGTGTTCCTGTTTGCTTATTCCTTATACAGCTGACTGAGGTGGTCTTGAGTGCCAGCATCTGTCTGTGGTGGTAAATACAGCCACGAAAAAGTATAGCTGAAACTCTCTAGGCAAGTATGTAATTGCGGCCTGCATTTTATCACAATATACTCTACTTCAGGCGAGCAAAATCTTGAGACTTCCTTAGATTTCGTGCACCAGCTGTTGTTACAAATATGCACAGACCGCCCCCCATCGTCCTACCGGAGTGTGCTGTTCTATCTTGCCGGTGCAGCGTATATCCCGCTAGCTGAATATCCATGTYGTCATTCAGCCCCGATTCCGTGAAGTATAGATATTACAGTTTTTTATGTCCAGTTGGTAGGTTATTCGTGAACGTACCTTGTCTAATTTATTGTCCAATGATTCCACGTTGGCGAGTAGTATTGACGGTAAGGGCAGCTTTCCAAGTCGCCTTCGCCGTGTCCTGACCAGGCATCCAGCTCTTTGTCCTCTGTACCTGCGTCGCTTCCTCTTGCAAATAACGGGGATGTTGGTACTGTGGAGTGTTTGGAGAATTTCTTGTGCGTCGTCTTTGTTGTAGAAAAATCTGTCTAATCCGAGGTGAGTGGACAAGACATCCAGAAGCTCTTTTTTTCCACAAATATGGTTGGAGAAACATTATGTACAAAATAAGTTACGAATAACGCGAAAATAAACACATAATAGCACAATTGGTTGGGCGCCCGTAAAACTGCTGCTATTTCTTCCGGGGCCATTTTAAAGGATCTCTACACTAGTTGCATTACTATTGCAACTGGGATGACCATGTAGAGCTCGTATGATATGTTACAAATTGCAATTCATAGAATGTTACGAATTAGCAAAATATACACCTTACAAATTTGCTAAACGGTTACGAATTCCAATTTGTTGATGCTAATGTTAACTAGGTGGCTAACGCTAACGCTAACATTAGCTAGCTCTACAGTTTACAGGTTAAGGTTAGGGTTAAGTTTGGGAGTTAGCTTAAAGGGTTAAGGATAGGGTTACGGGAAGGGTTAGCTAACATGCTAAAAAGTTGTAAGTAGTTTTAAGTAGTTGCAAAGTTGCTCATTAGCTAAAATACTAAAGTTGTCCATGATGGAATTCGAACACGCTACCTTTGGGTTGCTAGATGTTTGCGGTATACACTACCGTTCAAAGGTTTGGGGTCACTTAGAAATGTCAACAGCAAAGAGGCGACTATGGGATGCTGGCCTTCTAGGCAGAGTTCCTCTGTCCAGTGTTTGTGTTCTTAGTCTTTTCTTTTTATTGGCCAGTCTGAGATATGKCTTTCTCTTTGCAACTCTGCCTAGAAGGCCAGCATCCCGGAGTCACCTCTTCACTGTTGATGTTGAGAATAGTGTTTTGCGGGTACTAATTAATGAAGCTGCCAGTTGAGAACAAGTGASGCATCTGTTTCTCAAACTAGACACTAATGTACTTGTCCTCTTGCTCAGTTGTGCACTGSGGCCTCCTACTCTTTTTTCTATACTGGTTAAAGCCAGTTTGCGCTGTTCTGTGAAGGGAGTAGCAGACAGCGTTGTCTTGTCTAAAGAAGGCCAGTTTTATTGCTTATTTAATCAGAACAACAGTTTTCAGCTGTGCTAACATAATTGCAAAATGGTTTTAGCCTTTTATTATAAACTTGGATTAGCTAACACAACGTGCAATTGGAAACACAGGAGTGATGGTTGCTGATAATGTGCTTCTGTAAGCCTATATAGATATTCCACACAAAAAATCAGCTGTTTCAGCTATTTACAACATAAAAAATGTCTAAACTGTATTGCTGATCAATTTGATGTTATTTTAATGGTCATTTTTTTGGTTTCTTTCAAAAACAAATAATTTCTAAGTGACGGTAGTGTATGTCTTCCCATCCACCACGATCAACCACCTACTTTTGTTTTTGCCTCAAGTAACTTTCTATCTCATGTAACCATACCATAAGAATACAATCTATGACCTGCCCTTCTACACAGAGCATACTGCTGCTTGTATTGTGCCGCATGTAGACTTTGGCCATGTCAGAAAGAGAGAATCACTTATGGTGACAGATCTTGATATTTGATTAACAGAGGTCTGATAATGGCTCTTCACCTCCAACAATTGCATAGTAATGATTCAAGGCCTAGAAGCTGACTTACAGTACATGAGTTTACATCACTGAAGAGCAGCAGACATCTTGAAAGGAATGGCACTAACTGCTAACCAAAAAAAAGGTGTGTGGCAAACCTTGTGCCAATTTGGCACAATTTGCATCTTATTTTCACATACAAATTGGTTTTCAGGCTGTTGCGGCAACTTGTGCACTTCTGACAAACAATTTTAGAAACTTGCAGCGAACATTCTACTGTTTACTGCAAATTTGCAAGGAGCTCATAATTTCATATGCAAATTCGTTTTGTGGCAAACTGTTGCGGTAAATTTGGCGCAATTTGTGAACTTCTGGCAAACAATTCTGGGAGACTTGTGACAAACATTCTGTTTGCTGCAAACGCAAATTAGATCAGGTTTTTGGTCACTGTGTGTTAAAACCTGTTACGGTCGACGTTCCGCTAGCGGCGAAAGCAAACTATGCGATCATCTGAGGACAGCGCCTCATCATACAAATGCATAACAAATATTTTCAACCAAGGAGGTGCGACACGAAAGTCAGGAATAACGCTATAATTCATTCCTTACTTTTGAAGATCTTCTTCTGTTGGCACTCAAATGTTCCGAAAATGTCCCATAAACATCACAAATGGTCCTTTTGTTCGATAAATTCCTTCGTTATATCCCCAAAATGTCCATTTATTTGGCGCGTTTGATTCAGAAATKAAARGTCTCTGGTTTGTCCACCAGAGATCAAAGTCTTTCGGAGTTGTAGCATGTTATAATGGATACGTCAGAGTACCATTCGGTTGTTCTTAGGACGGATGTGTTTACCAGACTAAAGTATTTAAACAGTGTCACCGAGCATGTTTTGGTCTAGACTAGTAGTCATTTCAACGGGGGGGGGACCCTGTCCCAGCGTTATCCTGACTAAATGTAAATTTTGTCACGAGTCCTTTTATTCTCGAGTAAAAAAGGGAGCGTTCCATTACGCCGATGTAAATGTCTGTGCTCACGGGTGTGGTCACTGACTAGTTAAAACTTTACATGAAAATCCATACTCTCATTTAGAAGGCTAACATCACATTTAATCTTTTCAAAAGTAGTCCCATACTCAATCATACATTTTATACAACATTCAGATGTAAATTTTGTAACTGGAAAATATACACATTCARAGAAACAGTTATGTGTTTCTGCTGTGGTAGTAACATTACAAATTAGTAAGAAATTCAACATGATTGTTCTTTAAGTACCCAAGGACAATTTCGACTGGTTGTAATACAGAAATATTGTGACATTATTCAACCTTTTGAGGTTATCGTACTGCAATGTCAACAAGACACCCTAKCAGAGTGACAACCTGTCCCAGCTGTCCTTTGGGAGTATCTCCCTACTTGAGGTAGAAGTGAATGAGCATCATGGTGAGGTAACAGTTTTGAGGCTGGATTAGAYGGAGCTGAGAGAGAAACTGGCAACAGTCGAGAGCATCATGAGGAGASAAGCAGCTGACATTAGGGAGGAACTACAGAGTGAGTTGTCAGCAGTCATAGAATTGCTACAATACAGAGACACCACCATCTCCACTCTAAGAGAACAACGGGAGCCTACCGAAACCCTCACTACCACACCCCCTCATTGGCAAGGCCACTGCTTCTCATAGTGAACCTACAGAACTCACACAGACTCRGCACAAGAGGTCAGTAACCAGACCCAGTACAACACATTTTACCACACCAGCACATTCGCCTTTGTCAGATAGGTCGGACCAGACCTCCCCAAGATCCTCACATCCCAGTCCCAGAGCACCAGCGAGCCATGCTGGAACCCTCAGGAGAGAGGAAGACATCCTGTTGCCATGTGGTGATGTGTAATTCTAAATGATTTAGCACACAAACGCTGAGCGGCCTAGAGGCTGTGCTCTTTTGGACAATGTTTACCTAGCGAACCAACATGACATTCACACCCAGCTGATGTATGACCTAGCACACTTGAACAAACAGGGTGCCAAGGTGTTTGCTAGGAAACTGAAAGAAACTGCTCTGGGACAAAGCAAAAACCGAAATAAGAGGAACTCTGCCAAACATCCTCCAAGATCACGACCACCAGCCCCCACTCAGAGAGACAAGCACCATCCTGCACCACCGAGGCATATCCAGAGAGGTCAGCTCTACCCTGCACCAACAGGCCCCATCCAGTGCGGCCAACACCACCCTGCACCATCGGGTCCTTTCCAGAAAAGCCAGCTTGACCCCATACCACCAAGCCACATCCAGAGAGGCCAGCTCCACCCTGCACCATCGGGCCCCTTCCAGAGAGGCTAGCTMCACCCTACACCATCGGTTCCCTTCCAGAGAGGCCTGTTCTACCCCACACCACCAAGCCCCATCCAGAGATCCCAGCTCGACCCTGAACCACCAGGCCCCATCCAGATAGGCTTGCTCCACTCTACAATATCGGGCCACTTCCAGAGTAGACAGCAGCCCCACACCCCACTACCACCCCATGCTAACAGGACAACAACCCAAATCAGAAGAGACCAACAGTCCAGCAAGACCACTACAGTGCAGTCAGAAAGTATTCCCTTGACTTATTCCACATTTTGTTGTGTTACAGCCTGAATTAGAAGTGTCGCTAATAAATTCAAAAATTTGGCCAATATACCTCTCATGAACACCCCATATTCTGAAGTTACATTTTTGCCCCCTCACACTTTTTTCTTTGCACTGCGATACAAAAAGCAGCATTGTGTTTTAGGACCATGAGGACTCCTCAGAGCGTTCGGCTAGTCTGTATCAGCCGGCTGGATTTAGGACTGCACGGACACCACAGAGCGTGCGAACACCACAGAGCGTGCGAACAGAGGCAGCAGTTGTCTCTGTGTGTTATGCTTTTCTCTGAGTTGTAAAAGCAAGCAAAGCAGAAACTGGATACTCTTTTTTTGACTGATGTAGCTGGCAAGGTAAATGCTGTTTGATTTAACAGAAGGAAAAAAATGTATTCCCAGTGTTGAGTTAGTAGTGTCATGCCTCATTCTGAGCAGGATCAGACGGTGACAGGGGTCTCAGCAGGGTCAGGCAACCAGGGAAGACCAGTCTGTGAAGGCACTAAGGTGAACTTTAGCACTTTACACTTTATTCTCTCTGTGCAGCAAACACTGTACAAGCCAGAAGCTTCAAAGACTGAAACTATTTTAAGGCAGTCTGACAAACCTTAAAGTTMATTTCCAAACTGTATCAAGGGTTGTTMGAGGCTTTCCCCAATGATATGAATGGATACAGATATGTTAGAATGCCCTGTCATGTTCATATAATCTSAGACATAAATTACTGCAGTTTGAGACCATCCATAGAACGTACTATATGCCAGTTAAACTGAATATCATGCACTCAAAAATGTAATTCCTCTGCTGGAGGTGTAAAACACAAAAGGGGAACTGTTATGCTCATGTGAAGGCTGGCTGAAYTCTGGCAAAGAACATGTTATTTTATCTCAACTTGTCTACAGATTCYCTTGGAAATGTTGATACTGCAGACTGTTATCAGTATAAACTGTATAACCTAGCTTTTATAGCGACTAAGAAATGCATTGACATTAATTGGAAAGGTTGATTATCCTCCCACAACGTCACAACGGTTGGCAGTAACGTTAAATTATGTATAACTATATTTGATTCATTACAAGATGAAAGGAATACTGTGCAACTTTCATAAGGTCTGGATGTCTTATWTGGAAAAATGTAAGACAAAAGGAGTCTGTATTGAAAACATGACCACGTCAGGCTGTTCAGTCCTGGCACTGTGGGTCTGCCTTACTGGTGGCTGTCACTCTGGCCTTGGCCTAACAGACCTGAAACCAATTATGAATGTTTCACTAAGGTCCTAAAGCTGAGTGGGGTGTGTTGGGTTGGAGACCCCTAGGGGCAGGATGGGGCGATCCAGCTTGTGTGCAAGTAAAAAGAGCTCTACTGTATTATTATGCCTATGATATGAATTACATTGCAGCATTGTTTCTTCTTTCGGGCTCTATACTCCAACAGTATGGATTTGAAATCGAACAATGACTATGAAGTGCAGACTGTCAGCTTTAATTTGAGGGTTTCCATCCATATCGGGTGAACCATTTAGAAAAGAGCATTTTAGGGGAGCAAAAGTATTGGGACAAATTGAATTGTATGTGTATTAAAGTAGTAAAAAGTATAGTATTTGGTCCCACATTCATAGCGCGCAATGACTTCATCAAGCTTGTGGCTCTGTACATTTGTTGGATGTTTCAGATTATTTTGTGCCCAATAGAGATTAAATGGTGAATTATGTATTGTGTCATTTTGGAGTCACTTTTATTGTTGATAAGAATCGAACATGTTTCTAAATAGCTCTACATTAATGTGGAGGCTACCATGACTACGGATAATTCTGAATTAATACTGAATAATGATGAGTGAAAAGTTAGAAACACATATCATACCCCCAAGACATGCATGCTAACCACTCACCATTACAATAACAGGGGAGGTTTATCATTTTGGGCAGTGTATGATATTTGTGTAGCATCCACATTCATGTAGAAATGTTGAGAAATATATTATATTCCTATTTACAATAAGTATTTACAATAAGTACAATAACCCCAAAAGGGTCATATTAGATTGTGTAGAAATGCAGGATATGAGCTTTAGATGTCCCCCAAAAATTGAGGGAGGACCCCCAGACCCCTCATCAGTTTGTCCCCCCCCCCCACTTCTATAACCAAAATTGCACTCCTGCATCTTAAGGAATAATTCTACAGTGAAGGAAGGTTTTAATATTTAGCGTTGGTTGGACTTCCTTTACAAAAATACTTGCAATATGTAATTACACCAATTACATAGAGCTATCAGTATTGTAATTACTGTGTAACCAATTTGTATCTACACACAGTAAGTACATAGCACACATGAATACTCACTTACATAATGTGATGTKGTAAACTTCTCAATGCCATCGGATGAATCCCGGRACATATTTTGTCTGTGCTAACAAAACAGTCCTGTAATATCTGGGTACATGCATGTGAAGTAGATACAATTCATTATCTAGGTGCATGTATGTGCAGTAGGTACAATGTTATATATAGGTACATCACATACATAGAGGAAGATAGACCAGTGTTTTGTTAGCACAGACAAAATATGTTCCGGGATTCATCCGATGGCATTGAGAAGTTTACCACATAAGTCACCGGCTTCATTAATAAGTGCATCATCGACGATATCGTTCCCACAGTGACCATACGTACATATCCCAACCAGAAGCCATGGATTACATGCAACATCCACACTGAGCTAAAGTCTAGAGATTCCACTTTCAAGGAGCGGACACTAATTCGKACACTTATCAGAAATCCCGCAACAACATCCGACGAGTCATCAAAGAGGCAAAGCTTTAATACAGGACTAAGATCGAATCCTACTGTGCCGACTCTGACGCTCTGATCACAGTAGAGGGAGTCCTTTATTCACCTCGAGCCAGAATGCAGAGAACGATACATTCCCAGATACACATTCCTCATTTTAACCATTTGATGTCTATGATGTACTAAGTGCCTTACTGAAAATGTATATAAAAAAAACATTCACTCGGGCCTACTCACTTGATCCCTTTTTGCTGCAACTTTCTGCCCCAGTTATTGCAGAATCATTAACGTATATGTTTTACTTGACAATTGTTTCTATGGTTACCCCGAAGATCTGGAAAACGTCACAAGTCCTCCCCGTATTCAGGCTGTGTCACATCCGACCGTGATTGGGAGTCCCATAGGGTGGCGCACAATTGGCCCAGCGTCTTCCGGGTTTGGCCGGGGTAGGCCGTCATTGTAATTAAGAATTTGTTCTTAACTGACTTGSCTAGTTAAATAAAGGTTAAATAAAAAATAAAATACTAAATGAWAACACAAAGGAAGAGATCCTCCTGACTCTGATAACTACCGTTGAATTTCCAAGCGGTCTTGCCTTGCCAACGTTTTAGAGTCCCTGGCCAACTCTCAGCTTAGGACTTTTTTTKGCCTTCTCATTCCATTCTTAATGAGCACCAATCTGTTTTAACACCTGTACATAGCCCTTTTCCAGTGGCTAAACTTGTCTTGGATTATGTGCTATGTTGTTTGGAGCATAAAAATCATTGTGTCGCCTTATTTATTGACCTGTCAATGGYGTTGTATACAGTTGACCATTTCTTACTTGTTCAAAGGTTGTCTGAAATAGGCCTAGATCAGGCATCTTGCAATTGGTTCATTAACTATCTAACGGACAGGACACAATGTGTGCTTACTGATGGTATCAAATGTAGTTTCCTCAATATTACGAATGGTGKGCCGCAGGGGTTGATTTTAGGCCCTGTTCTCATCATTATTTATATAAATAATGTTTGTCTAGCTGTTMAAATCTGTAACATTCATCTCTACGTAGAGGATACTGTTATTTACTCCTGTGCMCCCTCAGTAGAGCAGGCCATTCATGATCTTCAACACGGTTTTGACTCAACTCAAAAATAACTTACTGATCTCAAACTAATGATAAATGCTAATAAAAACAAATTGATGATGCTCTCTAGGTCTCATAATATTGATCCTGAGGACCTGCATATCTAAAGGGAGCCCAAATTGAGCAAGTTCCCCATTATAAGTACTTGGGGATAAACTATTTTAAAACACCCATTGAAAAAGCTGAGATTTAATTTTTGGTTTCTTTTATAAAAATAAATCCTGCCACACTTTGGAAAGTAGAAGGAAGATTGTTCTAGCGACCGTTCTCCCAGTGCTTGATTATGGTAATATAATCTACATGCATGCGGCAGAGTCTGTTTTAAAACCTTTAGACTCAGTCTATCACTCAGCACTGCGTTTTATCACTGGGGAGAATTTTCGTACACATCGCTGCATTTTGTATAGTTCGGTTAGCTGGGARTCTCTGACTACCAGAAGGGCCTRGCATTGGCTACTTTTTGTATATAAAGCAGTTATTCAGAGACTCCTCAGCTCATGTATTAATTGGTGATCCAGCAATTTTCAGACCCGCTCTCTGGACTGGCTGATTCTGGAGGTCCCGCGGGTCTCCACTGAGCTTGGGAAAAATTATTTTCGTTTTTATGCACCCAGGTCGTGGAATAGCCTTCAGGCCACCTTGCAGCTGTGCTCGCTGTTCTCCATTCGATAGTTTAGATCAATTTTGAGGGCGATAATATGTGGTACTCGTTTTTGTTTTGACTTATCTTGCTATATTTATTGTATTGTGTTGATGTTGCTATTTTGCTTTACAGTATGTTGTATTGAATTGTATGGTCATCTTTACAGGCTTCACTTGAGAATGAGACCCTGGTCTCGAGTGTCTAAAAAAAAGTCAAAGTAAAAAATGTTTTTTTTAAAGRATTGTACCTATTGCACATGCATGTACATATACAGTATATTAATTGTACCTACTACACATGCATGTACCTAGATAATAAATTGTACATACTGCACATGAAATGTCCTCTTTCAGAATGAGATGGGGATATAATATTGTCAATCAGGACCAGGCTCTCAAACCACAAGAATCCACCTTAACACTCACCAGCAACCAGAGCAGAGAGTCGAGAAAAGCATTGGCTCCAGGCTGGTGGGACTATTATTCGCTGTTTTCCACAAAGATTTATTAAGCACAGTTTAACCAACAGGAGGTTCGCTGAATTATAGAGATAATTTCCCATTAGCCAATTTAATCAAGAGAACAAGTTGTTGACACACTAGAAAGCGTTAACTCATGAATCATGAGATTTGTCAGAGGACTTGGTCATTACGAAATGCTCTCAGTTGCACAGACTTCCTCGGGTGGTGCATGGGGCTTAGCCCTTGACTCTGGCGACTTTGTTGTGACACCCTGCGGTAAGGCTGGCAGTGGTGGGTGGGGGCAAGGGACATTTAAACTAAGTTGTTTGGAGACCATGCAAGACAAGACAAGATAAAGACACTTTCTGCCCAGCGGCCATCTTCTTCACCTTCTAAACCCTTGTCAGAAAATAACGAGACAATTAAGAGAGGACAAACAGAGTTTAATGTGTCTTAAACGCGGGACATCAGCTAGGATCATTAAGTTCCCCTTCATTATCTGGGAAGTGATGTCGAAGAGAACATCTATCCGGGGCTGGATTAAGAAATCATAGGCCCCGGGGCTTTGTTTTTTAAAAATACCACTCAAATGACCAAATTTGGTGGCTACTTTGACAAAATGTGATCAATCTGGTCTTGAGTTCAAACAATAACCCAGGCCAATGAAGCGACAAACAGATATTAAGAGAAAATAAATATACACTATATACTGTATCATAGGCTACAGTAGGCTACAAAATAAAATGTCCAGTGGTACACTGACTCACCAAATTATGAATAAGAAGCCATAGGCTACTCACAATGATGGCTGATGCGCTCGTTGTGGCAATAGCCTATTTCAAGATGAGCTACTTTGAAAAACAGTGCTGCTGTTAGCAAAAAATTGGGAGTTGTTGAGAAAAAAATATATGGTGGTCCCATGGTGTTTATACTTGCGTACTATTGTTTGTACAGATGAACGTRGTACCTTCAGGCGTTTGGAAATTGCTCCCAAGGATGAACCAGACTTGTGGAGGTCTACAATGTTTTTTCTGAGGTCTTGGCTGATTTCTTTTGATTTTCCCATGATGTCAAGCAAAGAGCAGAGAGTTTGAAGGTAGACCTTGAAATACATCCACAGGTACACCTTCCAATTTACTCAAATGATGTCAATTAGCCTATCAGAAGCTTCTAAAGCCATGACATCATTTTCTAGAATTTTCCAAGCTGTTTAAAGACACAGTCAATTTAGTGTACGTCAACTTCTAACCCATGGAATTGTGATACAGTGAAATAATCTGTCTGTAAACAATTGTTGGAAATATTACTTGTGTCTGCACAAAGTAGATGTCCTTAACCGACTTGCCAAAACTATAGTTTGTTAACAAGACATTTGTGGAGTAGTTGAAAAACTCCAACCTAAGTATATGTAAACTTCCGACTTTATCTGTACATACCATATAAAGTACCAGACAAAAGTTTGGACACACCTACTCATTCCATGTTTTTCTTAATTTCTTAGTATTGATTCTAAAATGTAGAAAATAGTATGAAATAACACATATGGAATCAAGTAGTAACCAAAAAAGTGTTAAAGAAATAAAAGTATAAATTCAAATTTTATTAGTCACATTTTTATTTATTCATTTCACCTTTAATTAACCAGGTAGGCCAGTTGAGAACAAGTTCTCATTAACCTCTCTTGGGTACGTGAGACGTTAGCGTCCCACCTCTTCAACAGCCAGTGAAACTGCTGAGCGCCAAATTCAAATACAGAAATACTCATTATAACATTTCAAAAACAAAACATTTTTTACATAGGTTTAAAGATGAACTTCTTGTGAATCCAACCACGGTGTCAGATTTAAAAAATGCTTTACGGCGAAAGCATACCTTACGATTATTTGAGAACATAGCCCACTAGACAAATCATTACAAACAGTAACCAGCCAAGTAGAAGAGTTACACAAGTCAGAAATAGAGACAAAATTAATCCCTTACCTTTGATGATCTTCATATGGTTGCACTCAGCAGACATTAATTTACTAATAAATGTTAATTTTGTTCGATTAAGTCTCTTTATATCCAATAACCTCCGTTTGTTTCGCGCGTTTTCTTCAGTAATCCACAGGCTCAAACGCAGTAAAAACAGGCAGACAAAAAAAATCAAAATTGTATCTGTAAAGTTCATAGAAACATGTCAAATTATGTTTATATTCAATCCTCAGGTTGTTTTTAGCCTAAATAATCAATAATTTTCAACCGGACAATAACGTCGTCAATTTAAAAGGTAAACAAGAAAGGCACTCTCTCGGTCTCGCGCATGAAAAAGCTCTTGACACTCATTCAGACTGCTCTTACTTCCTAATTTTCAGATATACAAGACTGTTGACATCTAGTGGAAGGGATAGAAACTGCAATTTGAGTCCTAAGTCAATGGATACTGTAAAGGCATTGAATAGAAAACTACAAAACCAAAAAAAAACGACTTCCTGAATGGATTTTTCTCAGGTTTTTGCCTGCCAAATCAGTTCTGTTATACTCACAGACACYATTTTAACAGTTTTGGAAACTTTAGAGTGTTTTCTATCCAAACTCTACCAGGGCACGAGMAGCAGGCAGTTTAATTTGGGCGTGCATTTCATCCAAAATTCMGAATGTTGCCCCCTACCCTAGAGAAGTTAACAACTGCGACCTGGCCAAGATAAAGCAAACCAGTGCGACAAAAACAACATCACAGAGTTACACATAAACAAACGTACAGTCAATAACACAATAGGAACATTTATGTACAGTGTGTGCAAATGTAGAAGAGTAGGGAGGTAAAGGCAATAAATAGGCCATAGATGCGAAATTATTACAATTTAGCATTAACACTGGAGTGATAGATGTGCAGATGATGATGTGCATGTAGAGATACTGGGGTGCAAAAGAGCAAGAGGMTAAGTAACAATATGGGGATGAGGTAGTTGTGTGTGCCGAAATCAACAGGTGTAGAACTTACAGTGAAATGTTTTACTTACGAGCCCCTAACCAACAATGCAGTTAAAGATAAGATAAGATAAGAATATGAAATAAAAGTAACAAGTAATTAAAGAGCAGCAGTAAAATAACAATAGCGAGACCATATACAGGGAGTACCGGTACAGTCAATGTGCGGGGGCACCAGTTCGTTGAGGTAATATGTACATGCTAGAAGTATGAAATGACTATGCATAGATGATAACAAAGAGAGTAGCAGGGATGTAAAAGAGAGGGAGGGGGGGGGGGGGCAATGCAAATAGTCTGGGTAGCCATTTGATTAGGTGTTCAGGAGTCTTATGGCTTGGGGGTAGAAGCTGTTTAGAAGCCTCTTGGACCTAGACTTGGCACTCCGATACTGCTTGCCGTGCGGTATCAGAGAGAACATTCTATGACTAAGGTGGCTGGAGTCTGACAATTTTTAGGGCTTTCCTCTTACACCGCCTGGTATAAAGGTCTTGGATGGCAGGAAGCTTGGCCCCAGTGATATACTGGGCCGTTCGCACTACCCTCTGTAGTGCCTTGCTGTCGGAGTCCGAGCAGTTGCCATACCAGGCAGTGATGCAACCAGTTAGAATGCTCTCGATGGTGCAGCTGTAGAACCTTTTGAGGATCTGAGGACCCATGCCAAATCGTTTCAGTCTCCTGAGGGGGAATAGGTTTTGTCAGGCCCTCTTCACGACTGTCTTGGTGTGCTTGGACCAATCTTCTGATGATTCCAAATTAGAAATTTTGTCTTTGCCATGTCTTTGCCATGTCTTTGTGAGACGCAGAGTAGGTATATGCAGTGGCAAGAAAAAGTAAGTGAACCCTTTGGAATTACCTGGATTTCTGCATTAATTGGTCATACCATTTGATCTGATCTTCATCTATGTCACAACACAGCCTAGACAAATACAGCCTGCTTAAGCTAATAAAACACAAACAAATATACGTTTTCATGTCTTTATTGAACAGACCGTGTAAACATTCACAGTGTAGGGTGGGAAAAGTATGTGAACCCTTGCATATAATAACTGGTTGACTCTCAATTTGGCAGCAATAAAYTCAACCAAACGTTTTCTGTAGTTGCGGATCAGACCTGCACAATGGTCATTAGGAATTTTGAACCATTCATCTTTACAAAACTGCCACAGCATTTTTAATCAGGTTGAGGTCAGGACTCTGACTGGTCCACTCTAGAAGGCGTATTTTCTTCTGTTGAAGCCATTCTTTGTTGATTTACTTCTATGTTTTGGGTTGTTGTCCTGTTGCATCACCCAACTTCTGTTGAGCTTCAATTGGCGGACAGATATGCAAAATGTCTTGGTAAAATTGGGAATACATTTTTCTGTCGATGATAGCAAGCTGTCCAGGCCCTGATGCAGCAAAGCAGCCCCAAACCATGATGCTCCCTCTACCATACTKTACAGTTGGAATGAGGTTTTGATGTTGGTGTGCTGTGCCTTTTTTTCCCCTTCCAAACAACTCAACTTTAGTTTAATCGGTCCACCGAATATTTTGCCAGAAGCGCTGTGGAACGTCCAGGTGCTCTTCTGCGAACTTCAGACATGCATAAATGTTTTTTTGGACAGCATTGGCTTCTTCTGTGGTGTCCTCCCATGAACACCATTCTTGTTTAGTGTTTTAGGTATCATAGACTCATCAACAGAGATGTTAGCATGTTCCAGAGATTTCTTTAAGTCTTTAGCTGACACTCTAGGATTCATCTTAACCTCCTTGAGCATTCTGCACTGTGCTCTTGCAGTCATCTTTCCCTTCCAGCCACTCCTAGGGAGAGTAGCAACAGTGCTGAACTTTCTTCATTTATTAACAATTTGTCCTACTGTGGACTGATGAACATCAAGGTTTTTAGAGATACTTTTTTAACCCTTTCCAGCTTTATGCAAGTCAACAATTCTTATTCTTAGGTCTTCTGAGATCTCTTTTGTTTGAAGAATTGTTCACATCAGGCAATGCTTCTTGTGAATGGCAAACTCAAATTTTGTGAGTGTTTTTGTTGGGCAGGGCAGCTCTAATCAACACCTCCAATCTCATCTCMTTATTAGAAGTCAGCTAACCTGGAGTCCAGACTCCAATTAGCTTTTGGAAAAGTCATTAGCCTAGGGGTTCACATACTTTTTCCAACCAACACTGTGAATGTTTAAATGATGTATTCAATATAGACAAGAAAAATACAATAATTTGTGTGTTATTAGTTTAAGAACACTGTCTATTGTTGTGACWAAGACAAAGATCAGATTAAATTGTATGACTAATTTATGCAAAAATACAGGTAATTCCAAAGGTTTCACATACTTTTTCTTGCCACTGTAGATGATCTCTATTTGTGTGGTTCCGACCATGAAGCAGGAGGTGTGATGGTATGKCGGTGCTTTGCTGGTGACACTGTAGGTGATTTATTTAGAATTCAAGGCACACTWAACCAATATGGCTACCACAGCATTCTGCAGCGATACGCCACCCCATCTGGTTTGCGTTTTCCTKGACAATCATTTGTTTAAAAAAAAGACAATGACCCAACACACCTCCAGGCTTTTTAAGAGCTATTTGACTAAGAAGGAGAGTGATTGAGTGCTGCATCAGTTAACCTGGCCTCCACATTCACCCGACCTCAACCAAATTGAGATTGTTTGTGATCAGTTGGACTGCAGAGTGAAGGAAAAGTAGCCAACAAGTGCTCAGCATATGTGGGAACTCCTTCAAGACTGTTGGAAAAGCTGGTTGAGAGAATGCTGTCATCAAGGCAAAGGGTGGCTACTTTGCCTTGATGAAGGCCTGCTGGAGGTCATTTTGCAGGGCTCTGGCAGTGCTCCTCCCTGCACAAAGGCGGAGGTAGCGGTCCTGCTGCTGGGTTGTTGCCCTCCTACGGCCTCCTCCACGTCTCCTGATGTACTGGCCTGTCTCCTGGTAGCGCATCCATGCTCTGGACACTACGCTGACAGACACAGCAAACCTTGCCACAGCTCGCATTGATGTGCCATCCTGGATGAGCTGCACTACCTGAGCCACTTGTGTGGGTTGTAGACTCCGTCTCATGCTACCACTAGAGTGARAGCACCGCCAGCATTCAAAAGTGACCAAAACATCAGCCAGGAAGCATAGGAACTGAGAAGTGGTCTGTGGTCACCACCTGCAGAATCACTCCTTTATTGGGGGTGTCTTGCTAATTGCCTATAATTTCCACCTTTTGTCTATTCCATTTGCACAACAGCATGTGAAATTTATTGTCAATCAGTGTTGCTTCCTAAGTGGACAGTTTGATTTCACAGAAGTGTGATTGACTTGGAGTTACATTGTGTTGTTTAAGTGTTCCCTTTATTTTTTTGAGCAGTGTATATTTACGCCCGTATTTYGTTGTTGTCTTCTCTGTTGGAATCCTCAAACGTCCTGTAGGGTTCATCAGAGTCTCTGCTTAACTTTCYCAGAACTCACAATGTCTTTTGTCGTTGTAGGTGGTTAGAATGGTTACTTCAGAATACCATTCGGCGGTTGTCGGTATTCTCGTTCTAGGTTTATGTAATTTCTAGCTGCAGACTAGTAATTCATGTTGTCTAGAATTTGCTCCTTCTTTTGTAGCGATCGATAGTCTCTGACTTCTTAACCATTTGAGATGTCCGGCTTACCATGGGTCTCTTTGGCATAGTTGTAGTTTAAACCACTTCACACACCAGTGTCACCCGGCATGTTTTGGTCTCGTGAATTTCATCAGGAGTGGGTTTTATACACTTCAGTAGAAAAGGGTGTTTCCATGACGCCGACGTAATGTCTATGCTCACGTGGGCGTGGCCATTGATTTGGTTAACTTTATATGAAAAACCCAGACTCTCATTTAGAAGGTTAACATCACATTACATCTTTTCAAAAATAGTTTCAGGTTAAATCAAATACGTTTCACAATATTTAAATGTAAACCTGATAGCCTGATAGAAATGTACACTTTAAGAGATACAGTTATGTGTGTTTCCTGTCCTTCATGAGATTACCAAATAAAACCCACTCATCATAACTGTCCCCTAAATGTCCACGGGCCATTGCCACATTTTCAAAAGTAGAAATATTGTTTAATTCTTCCATTTTGGGGATTAGGAGTTTGGCCAAGAGAGGTTCTTTGTTCTCTTAGACTCAATCAATACTGCATGGCAGTTTCTACCAGATATTTATGACCTGTCGTAAAGTCATAAAACTGTGGAGAGAAAGCGAGAGAGAGAGAGGGGGCTATGATCCTCCCCCCAGGGCACGTCATGACAATAGTTATCTTTTGTTTGTTTTTATTCCCATCCTTCAGCTCCACTCAACCCCTCCCATCTCTCTGAACACCATCCAGTTGTATTTGACATTTTTTTTCAACTGTGCTGTTTCACAAAAGTTCTGAACCTTTCTATTCTCATAGATTCTACATATTGTATATTAAAAATTTWGCTGAGAGTATTATTATATTATTGATCGATTGACTGACTTTTTAAATCACCCAGCAGTGCTATTTGCAGAGGGGGACATWACTTGGCAGGGTGTGTGGGGTCCCTCCCATTTTTTGGGTCACCTAAAGCACTTTTCCTGCATTTCTACACAATCTAATATGACCCATGGCCTTTCTAGCCATCTCTAATTAGAACAGCTAATTGTAAGCAAAAATGTAAGAGATTATTAAATATGCTTAAGTGATTGATAAGACTGAACTAGATCTATGATAATTCAATAATCAATACTGTGTTGCACCTTTAACCAATCGCCTAACAAATGAACAACTCTTACAAATAAAGTACAAAGACAACTTTTGATTGTCTTTAAGAAATCCTCTATATCAAATTTCAGCCAGACCACCCAGCCAACCTGAGCCCCCTACACGCCCGACCTCCACCAGTCTAGTCAATAACTAACGCAACTTCCTTCCCATCTTTTTTGCATTTCATTTACTTCTGAAACGTGAYGAAACAAAGGGTACAAAACATGTTCATAAACAACTGCTGCTAGATAGTAATAATAGCCACTTTATATCGCTATCTGACAGATAACTAGAGAGTAGAGCTGACCTGGCGGTGGTAGCTACTCACTAGCGTAGCTTATTCATTCACCTCAGTTGAGAGGGGATGAAACATTAGCTAACGTTACATGTCAGTTACAATACTAGCTCAGCACTGAGAATAAACACTAGTTTGGTTCTKTTTCTGTGAAGTTAAACAGCAGTTACCTAGACAGCTACATGTCAACTAAAGAATAGACCGTTTCTGTTCCATTTACAACTCGGTGAAAGAGCAAGCTTACACTGAACTATGATCAACTCTCCCGTGCAGGTCCAGCCAGCCTTCCGGAAGCTTTGCCTTCACACTGTCTGTCAGCCCGCTCTATGGTGTTCGCATGGTCCTAAATCCAGTCGGTTAAACACTCCAAACAGCCTACCCAACTGCTCTGAGGTGTCCGCATGGTCCTAAAGCATCCCGTTACTAAAGCATACCATTGCCTTGTTTTATATCACATTCCAATGATAAAACTGGAAGGGACAAAAATAAATGTTAGAATGTCGGGGGACATGTCCCTCCCCCCGTCCCAGTTGCACCCCTGACGGTAACTGCCAAAATAAAGGAAACACTTGAGTAAATGAGGGATACGGTGAGGGGTGAATTTTCCTGGCATGGTTTAGGTCCACATGTAGAATCCATACCAAGGCACATTCAAGCTGTTCTGGCAGCTAGTGGTGGTCCTACACCCTTTTAAGATACTTTATGTTGGTGTTTTCTTTATTTTGGCAGATACTGTACCTGTATGTGCTTGTGATAAAACTTCATCCACAGCTTAAGTTTTTTTAAACGATTGATCCTCTATAGCTAAATTATGCTCTCTGGTGTATTTTGAACATTGAGAGCAGGCTCATATGGTTGGACAAAAAATGTAAATAATAATTTAACAATTTAAATACAATTATTATTACAGTTATTATTATTTAAAATAATTTGTTGATTTTTTTGTCTTTTGGCCCAGCCCCTGACTCACACAATTTACAAGTCACTTGTATTTATTATGCAGTTTATATATTTTTTCCGTAAATGATTTACCAAATTAAGGCAGAGCCCCCCAGTTACCCATGTGGGCAACCTACCTCATCTTCTTCCTCCATCTGATGATTAGCAGAGCGGCAGCAGGCAGCAGTCTTTGAGAGTCTTACTGTGGTTGGCGGTTGCAATAAAAAAAAAACATATATACTATATATATAATATACACTACCGTTCAAAAGTTTGGGGTCACTTAGAAATGTCATCGTTTTTGAAAGAAAAGCACATTTAGTGTCCATTAAAATAACATCAAATTGATCAGAAATACAGTGTAGACATTGTTAATGTTGTAAATAATTTTTTATGGAATATCTACATAAGCGTACAGAGGCCCATTATCAGCAACCATCACTCCTGTGTTCCAATGGCACGTTGTGTTAGCTAATCCAAGTGTATCATTTTAAGAGGCTAATTGATCATTAGAAAAACCTTTTGCAATTATGTTAGCACAGCTGAAAACTGTTGTGCTGATTAAAGAAGCAATAAAACTGGCCTTCTTTAGACTAGTTATCTGGAGCATCAGCATTTGTGGGTTCGATTAGAGGCACAAAATGGCCAGAATCAAAGCCCTTTCTTCCGCAAAACACCAGTCTCAACGTCAACAGTGAAGAGGTAACTCTGGGATGCTGACCTTCTAGGCAGAGTTGCAAAGAAAACGCCATATCTCAGACTGGCCAATACAAAGAAAATATTAAGATGGGCAAAAGAACACAGACACTGGACAGAGGAACTCTGCCTAGAAGGTCCAGCATCCAGGAGTCGCCTCTTCATTGTTGACGTTGAGACTGGTGTTTTGCGGGTACTATTTAATGAAGCTGCCAGTTGAGGACTTGCGAGGCGTCTGTTTCTCAAACTAGACAATCTAATGTTGGTCCTGGTCAGTCCCTGGATGGGAGACMAGATGCTGCTGGAAGGCCCGTAGGAGGCACTCTTTCYTCTGGTCTAAAAAATATCCCAATGCCCCAGGGCAGTGATTGGACACTGCCCTGTGTAGGGTGCTGTCTTTCAGATTGGATGTGAAACAGGTGTCCTGACTCTGAGGTCATTAAGAGCCCATGGCACTTATTGTAAGAGCTGATTGAGTTCGAATAACAGACTGGAAGCTTCAAAAGGAGGGTGGTGCTTGGAATCATTGTTCTTCCTCTGTCAACCATGGTTACCTGCAAGGAAAACACGTGCCGTCATCATTGCTTTGCACAAAAAGGGCTTCACAGGCAAGGATATTGCTGCCAGTAAGATTGCATCTAAATCAACCATTTATCAATCATCAAGAACTTCAAGGAGAGTGGTTAATTATTGTGAAGAAGGCTTCAGGGCGCCCAAGAAAGTCCAGCAAGCGCCAGGACCATCTCCTAAAGTTGATTCAGCTGTGGGATCGGGGCACCACCAATACAGAGCTTGCTCAGGAATGGCAGCAGGTAGGTGTGAGTGCATCTGCACAACAGTGAGGCGAATACTTTTGAGAAAGGCCTGGTGTCAAGAAGGGCAGCAAAGAAGCCACTTCTCTCCAGGAAAAACATCAGGGACAGACTGATATTCTGCAAAAAGGTACAGGGATTGGACTGCTGAGGACTGGGGTAAAGTCATTTTCTCTGATGAATCCCCTTTGGGGCATCCGGAAAAAAGCTTGTCCGGAGAAGACAAGGTGAGCACTACCATCAGTCCTGTGTCATGCCAACAGTAAAGCATCCTGAGACCATTCATGTGTGGGTTGCTTCTCAGCCAAGGGAGTGGGCTCACACAATTTGCCGAAGAACACAGCCATGAATAAAAGAAGGTACCAACACATCCTCAGAGAGCAACTTCTCCCAACCATCCAGGAACAGTTTGGTGACGAACAATGCCTTTCCAGCATGATGGAGCACCTTGCCATAAGGCAAAAAGAGATAACTAATGGGCTCGGGGACAAACATCAATATTTTGGTGTCCCATGGCAGGAAACTCCGCCATGCCTTAATCCCATTGAGAACTTTGGTCAATCCTCAAGAGGCGGGAGGACACAACAAAAACCCCACAAATTCTGACAAAACTCCAAGCATTGATTATGCAAGAATGGGCCTGCCATCAGTCAGGATGTGGCCCAGAAGTTAATTGACAGCATGCCAGGGGGATTGCAGAGGTCTTGAAAAAAAGTGTCAACACATGCAAATATTGACTCTTTGCATCAGTTTCATGTAATTGTCAATAAAAGCCTTTGACAATTATGAAATGCTTGTGATATGCTTCAGTATTCCATAGTAACATCTGACAAAAAAGATCTAAAGACACTGAGGCAGCAGACTTTGTGAAAATTAATATTTGTGTCATTTCCAAAACTTCTGGCCACGACTGTATAAGCTGGAGAAAGAACGAGTCATAAATTCACCCAAGGCTGAAAAACGGCCTTAAGAACTTTGGCTAAACTGGAACACTAGCGCGAGACCATTAGCAAATTAATGGAACGAATGTTCGAATGTTCGTCCAGCTTGTCGATTCCGAGAGTGAAACGGTCTGAATTTACAAATTAATTAAGCCACATTTCTTAAAATCAATCCCATATAGTATGTTATTACAAACAAGGTTTTAAATTCTCTGGTAATGCCAATGCAGAATACTATAAAATGCTTCTCAAAGATGCCCTCTGGTGGTCAAACTAGAAATAATTGGCAGTAACAGAAGAAATGGCTGAGAAGGAAATKATGTGCCACAGAATGCTGCAACATAACGCAGGGTGTGCCGCAGTATGACGCAACTTTTAAAGGAGGAACCACTGTATGTTGTTAACGTTAGCTAGGCTAGGAGTTAAGGTTAGGGTTAAGGTTACGAGTTGGGTTAAGGTTAGAGTTAAGCGAAGGGTTAGCTAATATACTAAGTCATTGCAAAGTTTCTAATTAGMAAAAATCCTAAAGTTSTCCGTGATGAGATACAAACACGCAACCCAAAGGTTGCTAGATGTTCGCATTATATTCCTACCCCCACCAACCACCCTCCTTTTGTTTTCGCCTTCAATGACCTTCTGTCTTATGTAACCTTACCAAACATATCATATCATACTAATTTACTGTCCTGGATTTACCTTTACTGTGTTATGTCTAGTCTGAGACCAGGCTGCATGATTAGTGTCAGTCCTTCCCAGACTTCTGTAAAAATCACAAATTGGAAAGGAAGAAATAAATGCAAAATTGATCTAGATCAGAAAAACATTTGTTATTTCTGTCCTGCGGCTAACAAGATGCCTGGTGAAAAATCACAGTACCGCCAGTTGAAAAGGAATTATTCTGAAGAGAAGGAGTTTAGAGTGATCTCGACCTAACAGGCAGTGTATAATGAGAACAAAACCCTCTGGGTGCTCAATACAGCGCCTGTCATCTCAAATTTAAATGGGTACTTAGTCGGCCCACATGCTCTCTTTTAAGAATGAAAAAACACGAGATTAAAAGATTCCTAAACCCCAAAAATCACCCTGAACCTCATCATGATAATTATTTTTATGTTGGTTTATCAGGCTTAGCTACAGCTCTACTGTAACTTACAGTATTACAAAAGATAGATCATGTACAGTCACCTCCAAAATGATTGGCATCCTTGATAAGCAATGAGCAAGATGAGCAAAAAAGACTGCATAGAATAAATAATAAAAAAACAGAACTATATACTGTATGCTCCCCAAAAATTATAATAATAATTTGATACTAATATAATTGCTCAGAGAACATTTTTGTTTAACACTTAATTTTAAAAAATCTCTAAAAGATAGGTGTCAAAATGATTGGCACCCCTGTTTTTAATAGTTTTCTTTTTATGAGGTTGAGGAACATATTGTGAAGGATCTTAGACCGTTCCTCCATACGGAATTTTTACAGATTCTTGATATCCTTCGGTCTGCGCTTATGTACTGTCCTCTTCAATTTAAACCACAGGTTTTCAATGGGGTTCAAATCCGGAGACTGACATATGCATCCTTCTTTCGAGCTCTATTTTCGTTTCATCTGACCATAGCACCCAGAGACAACGACTAACACCTGCCTCTGATTGAGAACCATATCAGACCAAACAAAGAAAMAGACAAACTAGACATACAACATAGAATGCCCACTCAGATCACACCCTGACCAAACAAAACATATAAACATACAAAGCAAACTATGATCAGGGCGTGACAATACCTCTGAAGGACCAGCTACAAAATAATATCAGAAAAACTTTCACTGACCACAACAACAACTCTCTGAYGACGGAACATGGGCTTGTATCAAGTTGGAGAAGGAGTTGGTATTTGAAGAAACAACTGTATCCCCTGACGAAAGGGAGGGGTCAGAGCTCCAATCAGCTGCTTTAGGAATCCAGGAAGCCATTTCCTAAAATAGACACACATACAAACCCACAACAACACAGAAACTGGGGAATGTAACAGGGTGCCAATAATATTATAATAATATTGACACTTATATTTTTTACTTGTTAAACAAAATCTCTTTCTCTGAGAAATTGTATAAAATAATATAATTTCCCCCCAAAATATCAGCATACAATATAGCTCGGTATTTGTATTTTCCATTTTTGCTCATCTTTATCAAAGGTGCCAATAATTTTGAAGGTGTCTGTAYTCCTTTGTCATCGATAGCAAACCCAAATATCACAGACAATACAGTTCTCTTTCGAAACCAATGATARCTTTGAGTTAACAATGAATGGTGGCATTCATTCAACCTTATACAGTGGCAGGCAAGTGGGCAATGAACGGGCGTTCGCTAAGTAGGACAGCGGTCATGCAGCTCCGAAAGTATTGGTCAGGGATGTCAGGGCCAGTTTGAGGAGGGGGGACCTGGAACTCACACAGACAGCCGCAGCACTATCAATGCCACTAAGGTCAACACCGAGCTCCCGGTACCCAAGTTCTCCCCCTGCACTCGACCCGTCAGCCGGTCCAGCAACGTCCCCACTGACCGCTGTGATCTTGGGCCAAGTGGCGGCTAGTGGCTAGTTCCCTCTGCCTGATCAGACCCGGCACCTCTTGTTCGCCGGCCATCTGGCCTCGTTCCCTGAGAAACCTCGGCCAGGTCTCCATCTKGTTCCGTATGTTCTGTCTCTTTTTTTGGCTCTGTGATGATGGATGCAGACCAAGCAGCCATCCCTGGACACCATCAGATGCAGAACCAGAGAGGGGGGGATTAAATCTGTTTTTTTCCCTCCCAACGCTGAGYGTAATCACCTATAATCTCAAATTCAGAGACCGGCCTCTTGGTAATGAAAAGGGGCCTGTTTCAAACCAGCGGATCAAGTCCCTCCAGTCACCTACTTAGATGATAAGAGGAAGCCCACATGAAGGCCAGAAACATGGAGTGGAGAAAAGTTTGAGTTGAGTACTACTCTGTATGCTGCTCAGTATATTCCAGGCTCTATTTTACGGTCGTGCATACTATACAGCAAATGCATAGATCTTTCCTAATATTCACCGAAAACCTTAAGTACACAGTCAATTTAGTCAATGAACCCTTAGTTATTGATCCCGCAGAGTCATTACGAGTGTGGCTAAAATGGAAACCAGAAGCAAACCCGAGCCTTGCTCCCACAWGTAATGGGAGGGAATGAGCGTGCCCAGGGACATGGAGAGCCTCTTTAATCTTAACAAGCCAAAGCCCAGTGGCGCCCCATTAYAGTTCGCCCCATTCCATATCTAGTCTACATCCCCCCCATTACTGTTCACTATAATTCCACATAGTCTATTTTGGAGGTCAATTGTGCACTATGACTTGATTTGTTAGGCTCACGAGAAACCCATGGAGCCAACCATATTGGCCACACATGCCAATCGATGCAGCGATTCAGCCATGGTCGGGACACACAAAGCTAGCAGGTACATGTGCCCTTCTGCACTTTAAAGTGACTTTCCTTCTTAGTTATCCATCAAAACAAAGACAGAGAGACAAAAGAGTGGGCAGAGTAATACAAGTAAAGGTAAAGGACTCCAGCGCTGTCAGAGAGACATCGATACGGCAAGACGAGACAGCTAATGTGCCGGGGGTGTACTTGAGAATAAAATTCATACAACAATGAAAAAAAAAACAGAGAGAGAAGCGGTGTGAAACTTAAATGTCAATTCTTGACAGGGACGTCTGAGAGTTAAGCCGGCAGTGAAGTGTGACAGAGAGTTGTTCAGTGACAAGGCAGGAGAATGGAAGTTGTCAACACTTCCCTCCCTCACAACAAGTGCTGGCACCAAGAAGCCTCCTGAGAACAAACCTAAGAGAGCGGTGGCAGAGAGATAGAGGGAGAAAGAAAGAGAAGAGAAAAAGAGTGTACGGTATATTAAGTCTGAATACACGTGAGATAGAAAGAAGAGTTTAATATGCACCCATACTGTATAATCTTCTTAATTTAATACATTTTGCTTGCAGTGGGAAACAGCGGAATGATACACATGGAGAACTTAACAATTTCAAAGGTAGACAATGATGTACACAAAATTGTGAGTAATGMTGAGGTTGCTTATGAGTCATTGCCAAATGTAGAAACATTTGCTCCCACCTCCGTCTTCCATATGAAAATAGAATATCACACCATGCAATTAGTGTAATTACACACATACAGTTGAAGTCAGAAGTTTAAATAMACTTAGGTTGGAGTCATTAAAACTCATTTTTCAATCACTCAACAAGTTCTTGTTAACAAACTCTAGTTTTGGCAAGACGCTTAGGACATCTACTTTGTGCATGACACATGTCATTTTTCCAACAATTGTTTACAGACAGATTATTTAACTTATAATTTACTGTATCACAATTCCAGCGGGTCAGAAGTTTACATACACTAAGTTGATTGTGCCTTTAAACAGCTTGGAAAATTCCAGAAAATGATGGTATGGCTTTAGAAGCTTCTGACATTATTTGAGTCAATTGGAGGTATACCTGTGGATGTATTTCAAGGCCTACCTTCAAACTCAGTGACTCTTTGCTTGACATCATGGGAAAATCAAAAGAAATCAGCCAAGACCTCAGAAAAAAATTGTTGACCTCCACAAGTCTGGTTCATCCTTGGGAACAATTTCCAAATGCCTGAAGGTACCACGTTCATCTGTACAAACAATAGCACGCAAGTATAAACACCATGGGACCACAGACATTGGAAGCAACATTCTTTCCGCAATATTAAGCTGATTCACCCCTAAAAAAATATATTAAAAAAAAAACACCATGACGCAGCCTGAGCGGTATGACGCAGCCGTCATACCGCTCAGGAAGGAGAAGCGTTCTGTCTCATAGAGATGAATGTACTTTGGTGCGAAAAGTGCAAATCAATCCCAGAACAACAGCAAAGGACCTTGTGAAGATGCTGGAGGAAACAGGTACAAAAGTATCTGTATCCACAGTAAAACGAGTCCTATATATCGACATAACCTAAAAGGCCTCTCAGCAAGGTAGAAGTCACTGCTTCAAAACCGCCATAAAAAAGCCAGACTACGTTTTGCAACTGCACATGGAGACAAAGATCGTACTTTTTGGAGAAATGTCCTCTGGTCTGATGAAACTAAAATAGAACTGTTTGGCCATAATGACCATTGTTATGTTTGGAGGAAAAAGGGGGATGCTTGCAAGCCAAAGAACACCATCCCAACTGWGAAGCATGGGGGTGGCAGCATCATGTTGTAGGGGTGCTTTGCTGCAGGAGGGACTGGTGCACTTCACAAAATAGATTGCATCATACATCAAATCAAATCAAATTTTATTTGTCACATACACATGGTTAGCAAATGTTAATGCGAGTGTAGCGAAATGCTTATGCTTCTAGTTCTGACCATGCAGTAATATCTAACAAGTAATCTAACAATTTCACAACAACTACCTTATACTACCTTATACACACAAGTGTAAAGGAATGAATAAGAATATGTACATRAAAGGAAGGAAAATTATGTGGATATATTCAAGCAACATCTCAAGAAATCAGTCAGGAAGTTAAAGCTTATTCGCAAATGGGTCTTCCAAATGGACAATGACCCCAAGCATACTTCCAAAGTTGTAGCAAAATGGTTTAAGGACAACAAAGTCAAGGTATTGGATTTGCCATCACAAAGCCCTGACCTCAATCCTATAGAAAATGTGTTGGCAGAACTAAACAAGCTTGTGCGAGCAAGGAGGCCTACAAACCTGACTCAGTTACACCAGCTCTGTCAGGAGGAATGGGCCAAAATTCACCCAAACTATTGTKGGAAGCTTGTGGAAGGCTACCGAAACGTTTGACCCAAGTTAAACAATTTAAAGGAAATGCTCCCAAATACTAATTGAGTGTATGTAAACTTCTGACCCACTGGGAATGTGATGGAAGAAATAAAAGCTGAAATAAATCATTCTCTCTACTATTATTCTGACATTTCACATTCTTAAAATAAAGTGGTGATCCTAACTGACCTAAGGATTAAATGTATTTGGCTAATGTGTATGTCAATTTCCGACTTCCAACTGTATGCACATATTGCTAACAGAGATAATAAACTCATATGGTAAAAACAATTATATTTAACATTAACATTTTACTCATGTAGCAGATGCTCTTATACAAAGTGACTTGCAGTCAGTGCAATATAATAAGGTAAGTTAAACAACCACATATCGTGATCACCTTTTTCAAAATAGCCACTATCTGCAAAATCAAAAAGAGTAAACCTGCACACAAGCCACCCCAGACATACACTCCAATCCCATATCAGCTATAATAATGCACAACCTGTGAGGTTGTCCTTACTTGTTGTTTCCCAAATCAGTCAATAACAGATAGAAGAAGACGAAGAAGTATGTTTTATTTAAGCACATCTTTTTTGGGGGGGGGTCATAAATCTGACTTCTAAGCGTCTGTGCACACAGGTGACAGAGACAGACACGGGAAGTCCCTTAATTAGATCATGACTCTTAGATCATAACTCTTAAAGTTAAACCTTGAGAGTTGAAAACCCGAACTCCTGCTAGCAACCCAGCCTTTTCTCTCTTCTTCCTTTCATCCTAATCAGCATTGTTATCAGAGCCTTCCCAATGGGAGCTCCTTATTAGTCTAATTTAATCTGCCTAAAATGGTTGGAAACCAAAGAGAGGATCTTGGAAAAGCACCTCACCACAGGTCCATGAAGGTTCTAAAACCTGGAACCAGTGCGTTCCTTCCCTCGTTCAAAGGCATGCTAATGTGGAACCTGGCCTGGGCCTTGATGTCAGTTTCGAGCCACCCTACCCCTCCTGATTCTGATGCACACAGATCCGTCCACATCACGTCCTCGTTCCCTTCTTTGATCAGTGTCCACATTAACCAGGGCCGGCTTCTTTGCTGTAATGGCCACACTCGATTACAACGAGGTAAAGTACTCCATTGCTTCCACCGTTCATGAATCATTAAGCACTGGATATGGTCAATCTTCCCCGTGATGAACTGCCCAATCGAGGGAATTAGGTGGTGCGGTGCCGTGTGAAGGCAACAGTGGATAGAACTCCAAATCAAMTCAAATCAAATRAATTTTCACATGCTTTGTAGATAACAGGTGTAGACTAACAGTGAACCAGCTTACTTACTGGTCCTTTTCCAACAATGCAGCGTTAAAGATAAGATGAAAAAATAGAAGGCGACGAGGAATAAATACACAGTGAATAACAAATAAAAAAACAAATACAATTAATATGGTTATACAGGGAGTGGAAAATCACATAGTTATATAGAGGGGAGTACCAATACATTTCCAAGCGATGTCTATGCATGAACGAAAGCGCACACTGATATTCTTTTCAGGCACAGAGTAAGGCACTTGTCTGTACAATGAGTTTCGTTAACTTTTCTTCTCGTGCTACTCATTTCACATCGGAATGAGGTAATAGGCGCGTATAAAGGAAGTATATGAAGAAATCACTGGTCAAAAGTAATGCACTGTATAGGGTGCCATTTGGTTTCACAAAATGAGTCTATATTGGGTAGTGTAACTTAGTAAAAAAAAAAAATGGTTTCGCCTAATTTTAACATTTATGTCATGAAGAGCACATGTTCAACTTGATAAAAAACATGTTTTCGTTAAATACAAAAAAAATTATACTATAGTAAGTGTCTATTAAGTGCCAAATAAAGTAACAGGGTGACATTTCAGCCATTAAACTTTTTGTGTTCAACAGGGAGGGGCGAGCTTCACCCCAATTTTMTTTTTCTTAAAACAGGGTTGACGTGTTATGCTCGACCCACTCAGTTTTCCACTACAAACACCAGAAAATGGGCTGAAAAAGAGTATAACCAGCTCACCTACTTCTACATTAGATGTTCAAAATTCAATATTGGTGCACAATTTCTATTTCAAATAAAGAGACTCATTTAGTGGAACAACCCTGAGAAGAGATCAGGAGAGTGGTTGACAAGAGGAGAGGGGGAAGGAACGGAAGGAACGGGGAGACAGACAGACACTGGGGAGGTGAAGCAGAGAGCCGGTAGTCTTTCTGTGTGCTGCTGCATAAAGAAAGGGATAAATCCCGGCGTCACAGAGGCTGGAGACGTGTCTACTTTAACACTCTAACACCGCTGCCTGCACTCAGTCAGAGAGGAGAGGGAGAGCAAGACAGACAGTATAAGTAAACAATGGAGAATGGATAGAGCTAGAGCAATAGAGGGAAGGAAGAAACTCAGGGATCCTGAGTGGCACAGCGGTCTAAGGCACTGCATCGCAGCGGTTTACGGCACTGCATCGCAGTGCTGGAGGCGTCACTACAGACCCGGGTTCGATCCTAGGCTGTATCACAGCAAGGAGGAGGAGAGAGCAGCACTGGTAGCGGAAAGAGAAACTAGGGAGAACGGAGAGAAGAGAGAGATATCGAGAGAGTGAGAGACTGAATCTGCTAGCCGTCATCTGTGTGTGATGCTTGTCGGAGTAAAATTGATAATCTCATCTTCCACTCATTATTGCGGTGATGGATTTGATTGCTGACAACTTCCCTCAAAGGCGACTTAATGACTCGGTGACAAAAATTAGAATGGCTACCGGTTGGCCATTAGGGCTCCACACACAGCTCTCTGGTGTACTTAAACCAAATGTATAACTATTAATAACCAAGCGCTGTCATCTTGTTAACGAATGGCATCAATAATGGCATTCATATTGTAAAATAGGCAAATCAAAATGTATTTGGTCACGTACACAGATTTGCAGGTGTTATAACAGGTGCAACGAAGTGCTTATATTACTAGCTCCAACAGTGCAGTAGAATGTCTCAAATACAATCTCAAATACAATACAAATACACAAATAACAGTAATAAAAAAAMAACAATCAAAGTAAATACTGTATATTAGAGAGAGCATGTGTAAGAATCAGGAATATAAATACGTGGTGTGTATAGACAGTATATAATTTGGAAAACAAATAGTATTGAAACAGTAGTAGCTATATGAGGATGAGCTAGTGCATTCAGAAAGTATTCGTACCCCTTGACTTATTCCACAAATTGTTGTGTTACAGCCTGAATTCAAAATGGATTAAATCTTTTTTTTTAAATCTCACCCATCTACACACAAAGTGAAAACATGTTTTCAGAAATGTTAGCAAATTTCTTGAAAATAACTGTTTACGTAAGAATTCACACTCAAGTCAATACATGTTTAATCACCTTTGGCAGCGATTACAGCTGTGAGCCTTACTGGGTAAGTCTCTAAGAGCTTTGTACACCTGGGTTGCATAATATGTATACATGCTTCAAGCTCTGTCAAGTTGGTTGCTACACAGCCAATTTCAAGTCTTGCCATAGATTTGCAAGCCAATTTAAGTCGAAAACTACGCCAGTCAGGAACATTCAATGTCGTCTTGGTAAGCAACTCCATCGTATTTGGGTTATTGACCTGCTGAAAGGTGAATTTGTCTCCCAGTGTCTGTTGGAAATCAGACTGAACCAGATTGTTCTCCAGGAGCTGGCCTGTGCTTAGCAGTATTCCATTTATTTTTATCCTACAGAAATTCCCTAGTCCTTGCTGATGACAAACATACCCATAATATGATGCAGCCACCACCACGCTTGAAAATATGAAGAGTGGCACTCAATGATGTGCTGTGTTGTATTTAACCCAAACATAACACTTAGTTTTCAGGACATAAAGTACATTTCTTTGCCACATTTGTGCAGTTTTACTTCAGTGCCTTATTGCAAACAGGATGCATGTTTTGGAATATTTTTATTCTGTACAGGCTTCCTTCTTTTCACTCTGTCATTTAGGTTAGTATTGTGGAGAAACTACAATGTTGTTGAWCCATCCTCAGATTTCTCCTATCACAGCCATTAAACTCTGTAACTGTTTTAAAGTCACCATTGACCATATTTCATACACTATTATTGCACACAGAGTGAGTCCATGCAACTTATTATGTGACTTGTTTAAGCACATTTTTACTCCTGAACTTATTTAGGCTTGCCATAACAATGGGGTTGAATACTTATTGACTCAAGACATTTCAGCTTGTCATTTTTTTATTAATTTGTACACATCTCTCAAAACATAATTCCTTTTTGGCATTATGGGGTACTGTGTGTAGGCCAGTGAGACAAAATCTCAATTGAATCAAATTTTTATTCAGGCTGTAACAACAAAATGTTGAAAAAGTCAAGGGGTGTGAATACTTTCTGAAGGCACTGTACAAACACAGTGAGTAAACAACAGTGTGCACACAGAATATGAGGTGAAAAGCATTCAATGACTCTAAATCAAATCAAATGTTATTGGTCACATACACATGGTTAGCAGATGTTAATGGGAGTGTAGCGAAATGCTTGTAAACAAAATGCTGCATAGTTTCCTAACAACGCGAAGCGAGGCGTCCATCTCTGTCGGCGCCAAGCTAGCTATATACATGGGGCATTATTCTTAAGGTGCAGGGCTGAGTACCGGACAGGTAGCTGGCAGCACTTTATAATAACTCCACGTAATAAAGCATTTATAATAGATCTATAAAGCACTTATTGTGGGAAAAAACAAGAAAACTAAATTTAACATTTGGATTTGCATACACATGAAAAGTCCCAATGCAAAGTTACACATCATTTTTCTCACACTTTAAATTAAACCAAATCATGTGCATTCATGACTACTGGTTTCTGGTTTCTAATTTTTTTTGCCAACTTAGAAGCAAATACGTTACAAATGTATTGTTACAAATCAGCTTGCAAGGTTGTTAGCCCTACTAGCCTGGTAACGCTAGATCTACCAGCCTGCTTATGTCATGTTAGCAGTCAGCCAGTTGCTATCAACACCTAGCTTACAGCAACATTAAAGTAATACATAACGCGATCTAACGAGTTGTCAAATAATATTAATGGTATACGCCAGCAAGCGAGCCAGCCAGCTAAGGTTAGTTATTTTAGCCTGCTCGCTACCCTAGATAGCTATGTTGACCGTAGTGGTTGGCTAAGTATAATGAACACAAATATAAACAAAACATTTTCAACGATTTTAAAGTGTGCATATACGTCAATTGAAATAAATTAAGCCCTAATCTATGGATTTCACGACTGGGCAAGGGCACAGTCATGGGTGGACCTGGGAGCGCATRGGCYCATCCACTGGGGAGCCAGGCCCAGCCAATCAGAAAGAGTTTTCCCCGCAAAAGGGCTTTATTACAGAAAGAAATACTACTCAGCTTCATCAGCTGTCCATGTGGCTGGTCTCAGACGATCCCGCAGGTGAAGAAGCTGGATGTGGAGGTCCTGGGTTTACTAATGAACATTAAATTCTCTCGCAACATCTCTGGTGGACATTCCTGCAGTCAGCATGCCAATTAAACATCCCTCAAAAGTTGAGACATCTATGTTGTGTGACGAAACTACATATTTTAGAGTGGGCTTTTATTGTGTCCAGGACARGGTGCACCTGTGTAATGATCATGTTGTTTAATCAGCTTCTTGATATGTCACACCTGTAAGGTGGATGGATTATCTTGGCAAAGGAGAAATGCTCACTAACAGGGATGTAAACAAATTTGAGTGAAATAAGCTTTCTGTGCGTATGGAAGATTTCTGGAATCGTTTATTTCAGTTCATGAAACATGGGACCAACACTTGACATGTTGCGTTTATATTTTTGTTCAGTATAGTAAGTATAGTAAGCTAGAGAACAACACCAACTAGTCTAGCACAGRCAGCAACGCGCAGAACACAACAACAAAAAAGCCAGCAGCTATATAGTAGAGAGAGTGGAGACTTAACGATTGACGGCTGAGTTAGCTACCAAAGAAGACCCAAGGAGAGGTGCTTCAGAGGGAGAGGCCATTTCACAGGTCGAGGGAGTCAGCTAATCCAATAGCAATGTAGGGAGGTAAATCCAAAATACAGTAGATAGATTCCAGAGGCATTGGGCACAGGAGATGAGGGGAAGAGTCAACAACAAGACACCAACTGGAGGAAGGCTCCAGGAAGATGGAAATGATCACAACAGCACAGTCAGTAGCGAAGGTTGAAAAACTCTGGTAGCCTAATTCACTGAGATCATGCGGCCCCATGTATGGGGAATCTGATTGGTTGTTTACATCACACCTACTCGAGATTGGTAGATTGTAGCTCGCAACTGCCAACACTCGGTCTGCATGGCTAGTGGCTAACATTAACCAGAGTAAATTCTCTATATGACTTTCAGAAATATTGCATTGTGGGTAGTTATCCGTAACAAGTGAATAAATATGTTTAAAAAAAATACATAACTTTGTTCGTAGTTATACATAGGTAACCAGATCATGACTACAACTAAGTTACTAAGTATTTGACCACATGGTGTTGTTACTTTGACAATTAAAAACTCATGCTGCCTACCCTTCGAGGTCTGTTAATGGCCCCTTAAACATATCAATATTTAAATAACAAGCACACAATACAGAGGATGTTTAAGAAAACATGTAACATTTCTGCCTCAATCCCATATCAGTAGTAATGAAGGAACAAAAATCCACTACATAAAAGCTGGCTGGTCCGCCCAGTTATTATGTATAGGTCAGAGCTCACTATCCCGGTTCCTGGAAAGCTACTGTCCTGTAGGTCTTTGCTCCAACCCTAATCTAGTGAATGAAATGTTTGATATGCATTATGTCCTTTAAAATATTGTGTTGTGTGCTTATTCTTTTACTATTGATATGTTCTAGGCAAGTTTGAGCACTCAAGGAGCATCAGGTACTGCTGGAATGTCCATATTTTTTATAGAAATTACACTGGTCACTCAAAACATTTAATAAGCATTTATAAAGCATAAATAGCCCACATTTTAGATGAGGCTACGTGAAAATGCTTAATTAGTAAATGGTCTATAAGAACCTATTTTAAGCATCTTATGAATGGAGTAATGATTAATAAGCTATTTACTCATCCATTATAAATGCTTTATTATGTGGAATTATTATAGTGCTACTGTATCATATTGTGTTCAATCTTGTCATACAGTTTTCCCAAAGGCTGATAAGAAGTCAAGTGATGTTTCATGTCCGTTTATCATTTCTTTGTGAGATCTGTCTGTCTGGGAAGTGTATTACTAGCCCTTATTTTTTTAAATGACCAAATCTGTAAGATGTACAATGATTATATCTGTARATTGTGTTCATTAGGCACCAAACCCGGAGAAAACCGACTGGTAAAGGGGGGACTACCTGTACTTGTCCAATAAGAAAGACCCATTTTCCATTGCAAAAATGTTTTTACAACTTTTGTGTGCCTGAACGAACACAACCCTGGTTCAGACATACTATTATTATCCCTGTGAATTGACTTGATCTGAACTGTGGCTTTGATAGTGATCTTCCTTCTTGCCGGGCCTGTTCATGCAGTACAGACTATGCAAACAAGGTGGCAATATTACAATAACTACTGCATGCTCCTCTCTTTCTTGGCTGCCTCCTTCCCCCTGTTCCGTCCACCTCCCATCCCCGTGTCCCTCCCTCCCCCCTTCTCTCATTTGTGGCGTTTCTCTGCCGTTTCTCTGCTCAGCCTCTAATGGATATGGCGTCTGCTTCAGCAGGGCTTAAGAACTTGTCTGCCTCCTCTCCATCCCTCCATCCCATATCTTATTTAGTAATGAGACCACACAAGGCAGTGTCTCTATTCGTAATGGGGCCGTCTCGCTGGCTGTGTAAAAATCGTGACAGACAGTGGCAATGCACTTGGATAGATCTTAATTGAGAGATGAATGCAGCTTCTCTCTCTGCAGCTGATTGACTCAGGGAGCCGCGGTGGAATCGATATAACGTTTTCAGGCCGTGCTTGAGAAATCTGTCGAAAGACAACGGCTCCGTTACTCTTGCCGTGCCGCCTAATCCGTGTGCCATAAACAGACCACAGCACTCACTCCTAAATATGGATATCTGAACAAACGACGTTGGCGGCGTGTTTGATCTCTCTCTCTATTTACATGAGAGAGAAAGACTGTCACTGAGCTGCCCAAATTACAAGCCTTTACCAGTCCAGCTACCGACACAGCCTGTAATTACTAGTAAAAAATGACTCCCGCTTTTGTTCATAAGAGCATTTGACACAAAGGATGCGCTGCGACTGTTTTAATGTGTAACAGGGGTGTGCCGGAATAGATTAATTATCGTATCTGGAGTGGTCTGACAGCGTTGTARGTGTGCATTATCTCTCCGTCAGTGAAGGGTCTAGAATTCCACATGTAGTCACTTGGAGTATGATAATTGCACTTTGAGGCACTGTAATGTTCTTCAGTGCAAAGCTGGCAAATTAATTGCTTCAGAAATTCAGAGTCATTCTCATGACCTCGCTCCTCACAAAAAGTTCATACTGATGTACACTGAACAAAAATATAAAYGCAGCAAGTAATATGTTGGTCCCATGTTTCATAAACTGAAATAAAAAATGTAATTCGCACAATATTATTTATCAACATTTTTGTGCACACATTTGTGTACATCCTTATTGAGCATTTCTCCTTTGGCAACATTTCTCCACTTGACAGGTGTGGAATATTAAGAAGCTGAATAAACAGTATGATCATTACACAGGTGCACCTTGTCCTGTACACAATAAAAGGCAACTTTAAAGTGTTCGGTTTCATCACACAACATAATGCCACAGATGTCTCAAGTTTTGAGGGAAGTTCAATTGGCATGCTGACTGCAGGAATGTCCACCAGAGCTGTTCTCTACCAATGTCGTTTYAGATCATTTGGCAGTGCATCCAACCAGTCTCACAACCACAGACCACATTTGACCCAGGACCTCCACATCCAGCTTCTTCACCTGCGGGATCATCGGTGACAAGCCACCCGGACAGTTTATGAAACTGAGGAGAATTGATGTCTGTAATAAGGCCCATTTGTGGGGAAAAACTCATTCTAATTGGATGGGCCTGGCTCCTCAGTTGATGGGCCTACCTGCCAAGTGGGTGGGCTTATGCCATCACAGGCCAATGTTTAGTCCATAGTGTTGCTTGATCGGTGGTTAGGCTATTAGCTGGCCAAAATTAGGCTAAATAAAAAGTGCGTTAGTGCGTTTTTTCTGTTAATTTATGTGCCTTCAGAAAGTATTCACACCCCTTATTCCACATTTTGTTCCTGGATTTAAAATGGATTAAATATAAACTCAGCAACAACAAAAAAGTCCTCTCACTGTCAACTGCGTTATTTTTCAACAAACTTAACATGTGTAAATATTTGTATGAACGTAACACGATTCAACAACTGAGACATAAACTGAACAAGTTCCACAGACATGTGTCTAACAGAAATGGAATAATGTGTCCCTGAACAAAGGAGGGGTCAAAATCAAAAGTAACAGTCAGAGTCTGGTGTGGTCACCAGCAGCATTAAGTACTGCAGTGCATCTCCTCCTCATGGACTGCACCAGATTTGCCAGTTTTTGCTGTGAGATGTTACCCCGCTCTTCCACCAAGGCACCTGCAAGATCCCGGACATTTCTGCGGGCAATGGCCCTAGCCCTCACCCACCAATCCAACAGGTCCCAGACGTGCTCAATGGGATTGAGATCCGGGCTCTCCACTGGCCATGGCAGAACACTGACATTCCTGTATTGCAGGAAATAATGCACAGAACGAGCAGCATGGCTGGTGGCATTGTCATACTGGAGGGTCATGTCAGAATGAGGGAGAAGGATGTCTTTCCTGTAACGCACAGCGTTGAGATTGCCTGCAATGACAACAAGCTCAGTCCGATGATGCTGTGACACACCGCCCCAGACCATGACGGACCCTCCACCTCCAAATTGATCACGCTCCATAGTACAGGCCTCGGTGTAACGCTCATTCCTTCGATGATAAACGCGAATCTGACCATCACCCCTGGTGAGACAGAACCACAACTCGTCAGTGAAGAACACTTTTTGCCAGTCCTGTCTGGTCCAGCAACGGTGGGTTTGTGCCCATAGGTGACGTTGTTGCCAGTGATGTCTGGTGAGGACCTGCCTTACAACAGGCCTACAAGCCCTCAGTCCAGCCTCTATCAGCCTATTGCTGACAATCTGAGCACTGATGGAGGGATTGTGAATTCCTTTGGTAATTCGGGCAGTGTCGTGGAAATATTTGGTCAATCAAATTTCACAAATACTGGAGCATGCGAGTTCAAATAGACTTTTTATTACTTCATAATAAAAGCCGAGCTGGATCATGAAAACAACTGCCTTACAGTCTTGGCACAGAATGCTGATACATGTGTCCTCCTTATGTCATACGCATAGTAACTCCTCTTAATGGCTCATCACCTCTGGCATTTTAGCCACCGTTATCATATTGCCTTAATATTAATATTGTCCTTTACTTCCTGTCATAGTCCTTTCTGCTTGKTCAATGCTTTACTTGTTCACTCAATTCGGTCAATGCAGCAAAGTCTGTATAGTTAAGGAATCTTTGTTGGTTATAGTAAATGTAATTTCTTCAGTCTCGGTTTTTGTAAGGTGATATCCAAATAAATATTTATTAAAATCCTGACTTAACCTCATCTCTTGCTTTGTATTCCTTGGGGATTCCTCTAGGTTGGCCTATTGCACCTTCCTAGCGGAACACCGACAACATTCAGCTGAAAAGGCAGCGGACGAAATTCAAAAATATATTTTAGAAATATGTAACTTTCACACATTAACAAGTCCAATACAGCAAATGAAAGATAAACATCTTGTTAATCTACCCATGGTGTCCGATTTCAAAAATTATTTACAGCGAAAGCACAACATATGATTATGTTAGGTCAGAGCCAAGTCACAAACACACACAGCCATTTTTTCAGCCAACGATAGGAGTCACAAAAAGCAGAAATATAGATAAAATGAATCACTAACCTTTGATGATCTTCATCAGATGACACTCATAGGACATCATGTTACACAATACATGTATGTTTTGTTCGATAAYATGCATATGCAATCTCAGTTTACATTGGTGCGTTACGTGCAGTAATGTTTTGATTCCAAAACATCCGGTGATTTTGCGGAAATACTCATAATAACCATTTATAAAAGATGCAAGTGTTATTCACAGAATTAAAGATAAACTTATCCTCTATGCAACCGCTGTGTCAGATTTCAAAAAAACTTTAAGGAAAAAGAATAATCTGAGAACGGTGCTCAGAACCCAAAATAGCCAAAGAAATAACCGCCATTTTGGCGTCAACAGAAGCTACAAAAAACAATATAAATATTCACTTACCTTTGATGATCTTCATCAGAAGGCACTCCAAGGAATCCCAGTTCGACAATAAATGACTGATTTGTTCCATAAAGCCCATCATTTAGGCACTTGTTGTTAGCATTCAGCCCAGTAATCCATCTTCATGAGGCACGAGAACTTCCTCCAGACAAAAACTCTAAAAGTTCCGTTACAGGTCGTAGAAACAAGTCAAATGATGTAGGCAATCCATATTTAGGATGTTTTTAACATTAATCATCAATAAGGTTCCAACCGGAGAATTTCATTGTCTGAAGAAAAGCATTGGAACGAGAGCATACTCTCTCGTGACCGCGCATCATGAGCCCGAGGCTCTCTGCCAGACCAAGAGCTAAACCAATGCTGCCCCCTATCCCAAACAGGTAGACCTTGGGGTCAGACTTATATTCTCTCCTTACTCTATGTTTTGTACTTTGTGGCTTAGCATCACTAGGATTCCGTTTAATGATAGCTATCCGTTGAATCAACCTAACCCTTTACCAAAAGGATGGACAGGAAATTTGTGCATGTTGCCCTTAATCTCCTCCTTTCACATATTCAAGAAATCTACCACTACCACTGTCTGTTCTTCATACGGTGCAATTAATGGTAGTGCTAGAGTTTGATTTCAACAACTATCAGGAGTAATTACTGTTCTTTATTTCCACTGTCTGTTAAGAAGTCGATGATAAGGAAGTTTCCCAGTCTCATTCTCCTGTCCATTCTCCTGTCGTTGTTTCTCCATCCCCTTTGACAGCACCTCCGTCAAGGGTATCTGCCAGAGTAGGTGTGTCATCAGGAGCAACAGGCATGGCACTCCTCCTCTCTGGACTCTGAATCTTCAGGCGAGTGTATCTGTTAACTATTGGGAGTTGTGCCACAATCCTTTTCTCCTTCTGTTTCCTCCAGGCCCCAGCCTGGTGCATCAGCACCCTCTCCTTCCATTTCCTCCAGGCTCCTGTCTGGAGTATGAGCATCCTCTCCTTTCGTTCCCTCCAGGCTCCTGCCTGGTGTCCTCTGCTTCCTCATCTCTCGATGGTCGCTCGCCGATCCCCTCCGGAACTCTGGTACAGTGGTTTAGATGGTACCACGTAGTGCTTCCTGTCACTGTTGGTGATGCTAGGACCACTTCGTAGGGACCCTCTTGCCTTGGCTCATTCCACTTCCTCCGGAACACTCGGACCTGGTCCCCTTGGATCACCGGACGTGAAACCTCTGGTCCTGGTTCAGGTTTTTGCCTTCTTCCTGTGAGGCTTTCAAACTCAGAGACTTATGTCCTCTGTTCTATAATTACACCATACACAATCTTATTTCTCATCTCTCATCACACCTCCACTTTCTCCTTCTGGTTCCTAAGAGAAAACATATCTGTATTAACAATGTGATAAGTTATGCATAATTATATATGCATGAAAACCAAAGTCTGAGACCATGACAATTCTCACTCTCTCTTCACCTGTCTCTATGCCTCCAGGATACTTTTCTGCTGGACTTCACAAATATAAAATCCCTAAAAAGCTTCCTCATGCTTTCACCCAGTCTTCCCCTTTCGGCTCCAGGTTCCGGGAAGTGTTCCCAAGTCATGTAATTTTCACTTTGTTCCCCATTTCACCTGATATGCAAGTGCGTATCCCTAATCAATGTTACTTCCTCTTGAGGTAACTCAGCACTGTATATGCTTTCACATCAACACCTTCAACATATTGTTTAGAGTACAATTACCCTAACATATATCTTTTTTCATATGATGCATTAACCAATAAAGCAAGTAGCTCCTAGACTTAACCCATCTGCATGTATGTCTACAGTGGAATCTAGTCTCTCTCTCTCTTTAGCTCCGCTTCCTCTGTCATGGTGTTTTCAAGCTCACCCATTATGCAGCTGGACCTTACTTCTTGTGAGAGTTATGCACCCACCGAAGAGAGACATGACGATCTTTACCACTGCAGGTGCTGTAAGGAGTACCGTGTGTGGACCAGACCAATGCTGTCCCAACACCCCCGGACTGGTGTATCTTAATGTACACTCAATCTCCAGAATCCAGCCTATGCCCTTGGTTATCTCTGGCTCCTTATGAGCTGCTTTCACCTGAGGACATACACACTGCAACACATGGGTCATTTCCTGACAACATAAACTCTTCTTATGGCAAGATCACTATTTCGTAACATATAAATAACAGCACTATGTAAACATTCTGTCTCAAACACCTCGCCTCCTGCTACAGATATATTTATACATAACGATAGCCAAATGATGGTCCCTACAGCAACTGCCGTAAGAGTAACTACTGCATGTAATCTGTCAAGTGTCTTCCAGCTGTTAAAAATTACGAAAAATACCAATGAGTTGGAAGAATATCCAACCTAACAAAACTCTAAGTCATAAGTTTCTTAAACTTTTACCATAGTGTTCAAGATGCCACCACTATCACTTTTAGTCTCACCATGATCTAGGTATGTATAATGTTCAATTTACTCATAATTGTCCCAATATTTTACACAGCCATCTTTCCTTCCTCTCCTATGAGCTATCTCCTGTAACAATATACATAGTCTCTAGAAATAACACCTCTACTACCATAACCTTCATTTATGAGCCCCCTCAGATCCCCAATGCAGTCACAGTCCAACTAACCCATAACACATTAGTCCCTACTCCTAATTTACTACCACAGTTAGATACATACGAAAACATTCTCAAATCAATGTATAACAGTCCCTCCTCAGGAACAATAAACACACTTATGTTCCACAAAACAAAAAATGTATTAACTAAACAAGAAAGAAAAAAATATATATAATAACTGCACATTACCCATGGATGCGACCAGCATTATGTGTCTGAATACATGTCACGCCCTGACCGTTTGAGCAGACACATGCACATTTGTGGCCTGCTGGAGGTAATTTTGCAGGGCTCTGGCAGTGCTCCTCCTTGCACAAAGGCGGAGGTAGCGGTCCTGCTGCTGGCTTGTTGCCCTCCTACGGCCTCCTCCACGTCTCCTGATGTACTGGCCTGTCTCCTGGTAGCGCCTCCATGCTCTGGACACTACGCTGACAGACACAGCAAACCTTCTTGCCACAGCTCGCATTGATGTGCCGTCCTGGATGAGCTGCACTACCTGAGCCACTTGTGTGGGTTGTAGACTCCGTCTCATGCTACCACTAGAGTGAAAGCACCGCCAGCATTCAAAAGTGACCAAAACATCAGCCAGGAAGCATAGGAACTGAGAAGTGGTCTGTGGTCACCACCTGTAGAACCACTCCTTTATTGGGGGTGTCTTGCTAATTGCCTATAATTTCCACCTTTTGTCTATTCCATTTGCACAACAGCATGTGAAATTTATTGTCAATCAGTGTTGCTTCCTAAGTGGACAGTTTGATTTCACAGAAGTGTGATTGACTTGGAGTTACATTGTGTTGTTTAAGTGTTCCCTTTATTTTTTTGAGCAGTGTATTTTCTCTTCCATCTTCAGATTGAACAAAGAACCTCTGTATATTTACCCAAAGACCATGACCCCCAGGGAACTGGTACTTTTCCCTTAGAATACGTTAAATCAAAATAAACAATTTGAACAACTAATCAACATAGAATTACAACTAATTTCCTAAGGACACTATTATACACTTTGAATAGAGACTGGTGTTTCTTAGTCATTTTATAATTAAATCCCACCTGTTCAGATCATTTCTAGTKAGGTTGATCAGTCTTCACGAGAAATTGTAGGATTCAGGGCATTCGACATCATTAAAATATTTCCTCTCCCTTTTCTTTCCCTGACCTTCAGAAACCACTTAAATACCTTTCAAAACATTTCCATCCTTCTGTATATCCAGTTTAAAACTGAATTGAAAAAAGTCCATCCAAAATAAATCCCACACTCCAGTGCCAACACCGATATCACATAACTTGTCTGTGYGTTAAACCATATGTCAAAAATAAACTGAAATGGCCAAGCCTTCCCATGCTTTATTTGGCATGCACTATACTTAGTCACAATGCACACCCATATGGTATTATATGATTGGTCTCTCACTGTCATAATCATGTACAAATATTCTGGTATTGTTAAAAGACCAATTTCCAATCAACACATTTAATAGCTGTTTCACCTTAGATTGTTCCTGTTAACCATTCTAAATGTAATACTTTTTCCTGTTGCAAATGTAGTCAATATCTCAGCTGATCGCAGTGCGATCCGGATGGAGACGGTGGAAATCYCGCAGCATAGAAGGATCCAACACGTCCTCCACCGGAACCCAGCATCTCTCCTCCGGACCATACCCCTCCTAGTCCATGAGGTACTGAAGGCCCCTCGCCCAAAATCTCTAATCGAGTATGGAACGAACGGAGTACGCCGGGGCCCCCTCGATGTCCAGAGGGGGCGGAGGAACCTCCCGCACCTCAGACTCCTGGAGTGGGCCAGCCACCACCGGCCTGAGGAGAGACACATGGAACGAGGGGTTAATGCGGTAATCGGGGGGAAGCTGTAACCTATAACATACCTCGTTCACTCTCCTCAGGACTTCTTATGGCTGCAGGGGCAGTATTGAGTAGCTTGGATGAAAGGTGCACAGAGCTTCCCATAGTAAACTGCCTGCTCCTCAGTCCCTGTTGCTAATATATGAATATTATTATTCGTATTGGATAGAAAACACTCTGAAGTTTCTAAAACTGTTTGAATTATGTCTGTGAGTATAACAGAACTCATATGGCAGGCAAAAACCTGAGAAGTTCCACTTCCTGTTTGAATTGTTTCTGAGGTGGCAGTTTTTCAACCAAGCTCTCATTGAAATTACAGCGAGATATTGATTAGTATTCACTTGCTACGGCTTCCACTAGATGTCAACAGTCAATAGAACTTTCTCTGATGACTCTAATGTGAAGGGGGGCCGAAGGAGACAGGAATTAGTCAGGTCTGCCACGAGCTGACCATGCTTTCACATGCGCGTTCACATGAGGAGGACCTCCGTTCCACCGCTCTTCTGAAGTCAATCTAATTCTCCGGTTGGAACGTTATTCAAGATGTATGTTAACAACATTCTAAAGATTGATTCAGTACATCGTTTGACATGTTTCTACTGACTGTTACGGAACTTTTGGACATTTCGTCACGTTATAGTGGACGCGCTTTGTGACTTTGGAATTGTTTACCAAACGTGCTAACCAAAGTAGCTAATTGGACTTAAATAACGGACATTATCGAACAAATCAAGCATTTATTGTGGACCTGGGATTCCTAGGACTGCATTCTGATGAAGTTCATCAAAGGTAAGGAAACATTTATCATGTATTTTCTGGTTTCTGTTGACCCCAACATGGCGGCTAATTTGGCTATTGTTCTGAGCTCCGTCTCAGATTATTGCATGATTTGCTTTTTCCGTATAGTTTTTTTGAAATCTGACACAGCGGTTGCATTAAGGAGAGGTATATCTATAATTCCATCTGTATAACTTGTATTATCATCTACATTTATGATGAGTATTTATGTTGAAAACGATGTGGCTATGCAAAATCACTTGATGTTTTTGGAACTAGTGAATGTAATGCGCCAATGTAAACTCAGATTTTTTGTTAYAAATATGAATTTTATCAAACAAAACATGCATGTATTGTGTAACATGAAGTCCTATGAGTGTCATCTGATGAAGATAATCAAAGGTTAGTGATTCATTTTATCTCTATTTCTGCTTTTTCTGACTGCTATCTTTCGCTGGAAAAATGGCTGTGCTTATTGTGGTTTGGTGGTGACCTAACATAATCGTTTGTAGTGCTTTCGCTGAAAAGCATATTTGAAATCGGACACTTTGGTGGGATTAACAACAAGATTACCTTTAAAATGATATAAGACACATGTATGTTTGAGGAATTTTAATTATGAGATTTCTGTTGTTTGAATTTGGCGCCCTGCACTTTCACTGGCTGTTGTCATATCGATCCCAGTAGCGGGATGCAGCCATAAGAAGTTAACCTCTCTGGTACAACGTCCCACCTAACCAACAGCCAGTGAAATTCCAGGGCGCCAAACTCAAAACAACAGAAATCTCATAATTAAAATTCCTCAAAACGTACAAGTATGATATACACCATTTTTAAGATAAAGTTCTCGTTAATCCAGCCACAGTGTCTGATTTCAAAAAGGCTTTACGGTGAAAGCACACCTTGCGATTATGTTAGGTCAGCACCTAGTCACAGAAAACCATACAGCCATTTTCCAGCCAAGGAGGGCTCACAAAAGTCAGAAAAAGCGATTAAATGAATCACTAACCTTTGATGATCTTCATCAGATGGCACTCATAGGACTTCAATACATGTATGTTTTGTTCGATAAAGTTCATATTTATATCCAAAAATCTCAGTTTACATTGGCTCATTATGTTCAGAAATGCATTTTCTCAAACAAACATCCGGTGAAAGTGTAGAGAGCCACATCAAATAATAGAAATACTCATCATAAACATGGATAAAAGATACAAGTGTTAACTTCTCTGGGATAGGTGGCAGTATTTTCACGTCCGGATGAAAAGCGTGTCCAAAGTAAACTGCTGCTACTCAGGCCCAGAACCTAAGATATGCATATTATTAGTAGGTTTGGATAGGAAACACACTGAAGTTTCTAAAACTGTTTGAATAATTTCTGTGAGTATAACAGAACTTATTTGGCAGGCGAAACCTCRAGGACAAAGTTCCTATCACTTCCACTGGATGTCAAGTCTTTAGAAATTGGTTGAGGTTTTTCCTTTGAGAAATGAAGAAGTAACACTGTTCAGAATGAGGGTAGAGGGACGCGTACTCTTTGTTAGAGGCGCGTGACCTGAAAGCTAGCTACACTTTGTTTTCCTCCGGTATTGAACACAGTATATCCCGTCTTCAATTTTATCGATTATTTACGTTAAAAAATACCTAAAGTTGTATTACAAAAGTAGTTTGAAATRWTTGGACAAAGCTTACAGATAACCTTTGAGATATTTTGTAGTCACGTTGCGCAGGTTGGAACCGGTGTTTTTCTGCATCAAACGCGCCAAATAAATGGACATCTTGGATATATATAGACGGAATTAATCGAACAAAAGGACCATTTGTGATGTTTATGCGACATWTTGGAGTGCCAACAGAAGAAGCTCGTCAAAGGTAAGGCATGAATTATATCTTTATTTCTGCGTTTTGTGTCGCACCTGGAGGGTTGAAATATAATGGTCTGTGTTTGTTTGCTTGGGTGCTATCCTCAGATAATAGCATCGTTTGCTTTCGCCGTAAAGCATTTTTGAAATCTGACGTTGGCTGGATTGACAACAAGTGTAGCTTTAATTTGGTATATTGAATGTGTGATTTCAAAGTAAAATTTTTATAGTAATTTATTTGAATTTGGCGCTTTACATTTTCACTGGATGTTGGCCAGTTGGGACGCTAGCGTCCCACATATCCCAGAGAGGTTAAACATACGAATAAAGATAAACTTCTCCTTAATGCAACCGCTGTGTCAGATTTCAAAAAGGCTTTACGGCAAAAGCACACTTTGTGATTATGTTAGGTCAACGCCTAGCTACAGAAACCAATACAGCCATTTTCCAGCCAAGAAGAGGGCTCACAAAAGTCACAAATGGCATTAAAATGAATCACTTACCTTTGATGATCTTCATCTGGTGGGACTCCCAGGTCTCAATGTTAGACAATAAATGTTTGTTTTGTTCAAAAATGTCCCTCTTTATGACYAAAAACCTCCTTTTTGTTCGCACGTTTTGTCCAGTAATCCGAATCTACAAGGCGCGTGCACTAAGTCCAGCCAAAAAAAGTACAATAAAAGTTAGTAGAAACATGCCAAATGATGTTTAAAATCAATCCTCCGGTTGTTTTTGTCATAAATAATAATATTTCAACCGGACAAAAGCTTTGTCAATAGGAAAGGAGAAACAAGAAAGGATCAGGCGTATGGCTGATGTCTGGAAATGTCCACTGGCCTCTCATTGAAAGTGCTGTATCTCCTTCATTTTTCAGAGTAAAAGCCTGAAACAATGCCCAAAGACTGGCCACATGTAGAGGAAGCCATTGAGCTCRTGAACTGGGTCCTAAGTCTTTGTATGGTGGATAGGCTTTCAATGGAAAAACAGCCTTTCAAAATAATAGTACTTCCTGGTTGGATTTTCCTCGGGTTTTCGCCTGCCATATCAGTTCTGTTATACTCACAGACATTATTTTAACATTTTTGGAAACTTTAGAGTTTTCTATCCACATCTCCTAATTATATGCATATCCTAACTTCTGGGCCTGAGAAGCAGGCAGTTAAACTTGGGCACGCTTTTCATCCAAAATTCCRAATGCTGCCCCCTACCCTTGTGAAGTTAAATGGCCCCACAAACCATGGACCCAGCTTCCGTCAGGGCAGGCTTCGGGTCGAGAGCCAGAACCGATCCCCTGGTGCGAACACCGGGGCCTCACTGCGGTGACGGTCTGTGCCCACTTTCTGGCGCAGCATGGTGCGCTGAAGGTGGACATGAGCAGCGTCCCATGTCTCCTCCGCGCGCCGGAACCAGTCGTCCACCGCAGGAGTCTCGGTCTGACTCTGATGCCAAGGAGCCAGAACCGACTGATACCCCAATACACACTGGAAGGGGGTGAGGTTTGTGGAGGAGTGGCGGAGCGAGTTCTGGGCCTTCTCTGCCCAGGGCACGAACGCTGCCCACTCCCCCGGCCGGTCCTGGCAATAAGACCTCAGAAACCTACCCACATCCTGGTTTACTCTCTCCACTTGCCCGTTACTCTTGGGGTGAAAACCTGAGGTAAGGCTAACCGAGACCCCCAGACGTTCCATGAACGCCTTCCAGACCCTTGAAGTGAACTGGGGACCTTGATCAGACACTATATCCTCAGGCACCCCGTAGTGCCGGAAGACGTGTGTCAACAAGGCATCCGCAGTCTGTAGGGCCGTAGGGAGACCGGGCAGAGTGAGGAGATAGCAGGACTTAGAGAAACGATCCACAACGACCAGGATAGTGGTGTTTCCCTGAGAAGGAGGAAGATCAGTCAGGAAATCCACTGACAGGTGCGACCATGACCGTTGTAGAACGGGTAAGGGTTGTAACTTCCCTCTGGGCAGGTGYCTAGGAGCCTTGCACTGAGCGCACACTGAGCAGGAGGTAACATAAACCCTCACGTCCTTAGCTAAAGTGGGCCACCAGTTCTTCTCACTAAGACAGCGCACCATCCGACCGATACCAGGATGACCAGAGGAATGTGACGTATGGACCCAATAGATTAGCCGGTCACGGACAGCAGACGGAACGTACATACGCCCAGCCAGACACTGAAGGGGAGCGGGCTCTGTATGCATCGCCTGATCAATGTCCGCATCCAGCTCCCACACTACCGGTGCCACCAGGCAAGAGGCCGGGAGTATGGGAGTGGCATCCATGGGCCACTCCTCTGTGTCATACAGCCGGGACAATGCGTCTGCCTTCACATTTTGAGAGCCTGGTCTGTATGAAAGGGTAAATACAAAACGTGTGAAAAACATGGCCCACCTTGCCTGGCGAGGGTTCAGTCTCGTCGCCGCCCGGATGTACTCCAGATTACGGTTGTCAGTCCAGATGAGAAAAATATGTTTAGCCCCCTCAAGCCAATGTCTCCACGCCTTCAAGCCCTTGACAACAGCCAACAGCTCCCGGTCCCCCACATCATAGTTTTGCTCCGCCGGGCTGAGCTTCTTCGAGAAGAAGGCACAGGGGCGGAGCTTCGGTGGTGTACCCGAGCGCTGAGAGAGCACTGCTCCTATCCCAGCCTCGGACGCGTCCACCTCCACTATGAACGCCAAAGAGGTGTTCCGGATGGGCCAGCACGCGAGCCGAGGTAAACAGAGCCCTCAGGTGACTAAAAGCCCTGTCCGCCTCAGCTGACCACTGCAAGCGCACCGGGCCCCCCTTCAGCAGTGAGGTAATTGGAGCTGCCACCTGACCAAAACCCTGGATAAACCTCCAGTAGTAATTGGCAAACCCTAAGAACCGCTGCACCTCCTTTACTGTGGTGGGAGTCGGCCAATTACGCTTGGCTGCAATGCGGTCACTCTCCATCTCCACCCCTGAAGTGGAAATGCGATACCCAAGGAAGGAGACGGACTGTTGGAAGAACAGGCATTTCTCAGCCTTGACGTACAGGTCAAGCTCCAACAGGCGACCAAGCACTCTGCGCACCAGGGACACATGCTCAGCGTGTGTAGCGGAGTATATCAATATACACCACTACACCCTGCCCGTGCAGGTCCCTGAAAATCTTGTCTACAAAGGCTTGGAAGACTGATGGCACATTCATCAACCCGTACGGCATGACGAGATACTCAGTGCCCAGAGGTGGTACTGAAAGCCGTCTTCCACTCGTCTCCCTCTCGGATACACACCAGGTTGTAAGCGCTCCTGAGATCTAGTTTGGTGAAGAAGCGCGCCCCGTGCATTGACTCTATCTCTGTAGCGGGTAACTATACCTCACAGTGATCTGATTCAGACCCCGATAGTCAATACACGGGCGCAGACCCCCATCCTTCTTCTTCACAAAAAAGAAACTCAAGTAGGCGGATGAAGTGGAGGACCGAATGTACCCCTGACGCAGGGATTCGGAGACATATGTTTGCATAGCCTCCGTCTCCGCCTGTGAAAGGGGATACACATGACTCCTGGGAAGTGCAGCATCTACCAGGAGATCTATCGCACAATCGCCACGTCGATGAGGTGGTAATTGAGTCGCCTTCTTTTTGGAGAAGGCGAGAGCCAAATCGGCATATTCAGGGGGAATGCGCACGGTGGAGACCTGGCCTGGACTCTCCACCGTTGTAGCACCTACGGAACCAAATAAACACCTACCTGAGCACTCTCGCGACCACCCCGTGAGAGCCCTCTGTGGCAAAGAAACAGTGGGGTTATGACAGGCTAACCAGGGTAGGCCCAGCACCACGGGAAACGCAGAGAGTTAATGAGGAAGAGACTAATTCTCTCCTTATGACCCCCATGCGTCACCAAACCCAAAGGCGCGGTGACCTCCCTAATCACCCCTGACCCTAATGGTCGACTATCTAAGGCGTGAACGGGGAAGGGCACATCCACGGGAAAAATGGGGGTCCCTTAACTATGAGCTAACACTCTATCAATAAAATTCCCAGCCGCGCCTGAATCTACGAGCGCCTTATCTTCTTATGGCTGGAATCCCGTTAACGGGATCGATATGACAACAGCCAGTGAAAGTGCAGGGCGCCAAATTCAAACAACAGAAATCTCATAATTAAAATTCCTCAAACATACATGTGTCTTATATCATTTTAAAGGTAATCTTGTTGTTAATCCCACCAAAGTGTCCGATTTTAAATAGGCTTTTCATCGAAAGCACCACAAACGATTATGTTAGGTCACCACCAACTGACAGAAAAATTCAGCCATTTTTCCAGCCAAAGAGAGGAGTCACAAAAAGCACAAATAGAGATAAAATGAATCACTAACCTTTGATGATCTTCATCAGATGACACTCATAGGACTTCATGTAACACAATACATATATGTCTTGTTCGATTAAGTTCATATTTAAATCCAAAAATCTCAGTTCATAAAAAGCATTATAAATCTTCGTCGGAATGCACTCCCAGGACTCCCACAAGAAATGTTAGTTTTTTTCGGTAATGTCCATCATTTATGTCCAAATAGCTATTTTTGTAGCGTGTTTGGTAAACAAATCCAACGCCAGGGAAGCCCGTTCACTAAAACCTGACGAAATGTCCAAAAGTTCCGTAACAGTCCGTAGAAACTTGTCAAACGATGTATTGAATCAATCTTTAGAATGTTTTTAACATAAATCTTGAATAACGTTCCAACCGGAGAATTACATTGACTTCAGATGAACGATGGAACAGAGCTCCCTCTCATGTGAATGCGCATGGTCAAAGAATGGTCAGGTCATGGCAGACCTGACTAATTCCCCTCTTTCGGCCCCCCTTCATAGTAGAGGCATCTAGTGGAAGCCGTAGGAAGTGCAAACTCATCCATATCTCGCTGTGATTTCAATTGGATCTTGGTTGAAAATCGATCAGCCTCAGAATTTCCACTTCCTTTTTGGATTTTTTCTCAGGTTTTTGCCTGCCATATGAGTTCTGTTATACTCACAGACATAATTCAAACAGTTTTGCTATCCAATACTATGACTGAGGAGCAGGCCGTTTACTCTGGGCACCTTTCATCCAAGCTACTCAATACTGCCCCTGCAGCCATAAGAAGTTATGCTGGGAATATGGGGAAAACTCAGGAAAGTGACAGACACAAACATATGTGCAACAGAGGGCTCTCGTTAAGAATGGTGCCGGCTCACCTGGGGTGACGCCAGAGCGCCCTGCCTGCTGCCTCGATTCCCAGAGGAACCAACCCGGCACCTACCGGCAGTGTGACCTCTGCAGCCACCGATGGTGCACGAGCGGGAACCCCCTCCGGTCTCCCTGCGCACCACCCCTCCCAGCTCCATAGGTATCGGAGAGGGGGTGCGGGAGGATGGAACTACCAGACCCCGATCTGGACGTCCGCGAGTAGCCAGCAGGTTGTCCAGCTGGATGGACGGATCCACCAGCTGGTCGAAAGTGAGGGTGGTGTCTGCAGGCCAGCTCCCGACGGACGTCCTCGTGCAGACTGCAACGATAATGGTCGATCAGGGCCCTGTCGTTCCATCCCGCGCCGGCAGCCAGGGTCCTAAACTCCAGGGCGAACTCCTGGGCGCTCCTCGTCTCCTGCCTCAGATGGTAGAGGCGCTCACCCGGGCGGGTGGTCGAAGACTGCCCGGAAACGCCAGGTGAACTCCTCAAACTGGTCCAACGCCGCATCTCCCTCTCTCCACACGGCGTTGGCCCATTCCAGGGCTCTCCCAGTGAGGCATGAGACGAGGGCGGACACCCTCTCACGGTCCGATGGAGCTGGGTGAATGGTGGCCAGATAAAGGTTMAACTGCAACAAAAACTCCTGGCAGTTCGCACCCCTCCCGCCGTACTCCTGGGGTAAGGAGAGACGGATTCCACTTGGTTCAGGCGGGAAAGGGGCGCTCAAGAGAGACTCYGGTTGGGCTGGTGGAGGCGCTGGAAAAACTCCCTGTCTCTCCCAGCGGTCCATAGTTTGGACAACGCGATCCATGGCGGTGCTAAGTTGGTAAAGCATTGCTGCATGCTCCTGGACGCGCTGCTCCACCTCAATGGCCAGGGTATCCTCTCCTGCTGACTCCATAGTGTGGTCAGAGATTCTGTAATGCGGTGCGTGCTAATGGCAGGGAAGTCAGGCACAGGAGAATGAACTTGGTAAAAACGGAGCTGTTTAATAAACATTCAAAAATCCTCAGAAAACCAAAGTATACAAAAAATTACATAATAGGGTGCAAAACCTGTCGCACACCAGAACAAAATAACACACCTACATACAACAAACAATCTCTGACAAGGACATGAGGGGAAACAGAGGGTTAAATACACAAAATGTAATGAATGGGATTGAAACCAGGTGTGTAGGAAGACAAGAAAAMATCTAKGTAAAATGGATCAATGATGGCTAGAAGGTCGGTGAACACCACCCGAACAAGGAGAGGGACCGACTTTGGCGGAAGTCATGACACCGGCAATATTCAATCAGACTTCGAGCATTTGTAAACTCATCAGTTATTCTCCACTCTGGTACACCCAAACTTGTGCTTTGAAATCCAACCAAAATAGCCAGAATGTCATTACCAAGCACCCCATTTTACACTATCCATTCTCAAAATAGTCCTGTTAGCGCAATGATGCTGATAGAACGCTAACTTCAATACGCTTAAATATTGAGCTTCTTATTCTGGTTTTATGTGATTGTTCCAATTCATAATTGCCTCCCTGAAATCTGTATTTGATTTGAATTCTCCTGTTAATAGGGTAATGTTTGCCCTACATKATCTAGTTTGCTCTTTCATATTCGAGCCAAATTGGTCGAATTTACGTGCGCTTCTTTCAGCATCACCATGGTTTTAAAATAACAATTTTTCAAGCTTCTCACTATTTTCCTGTGATGTTCATATTTATTCTTTGCTCCCTAGTTTTGCCTTATTGTGCTATTCCCTTTATTAAAACCACTTTATCTTATTCTTATATTACTCCCTACAGATCCTAAAAACTTTGACCAGACATTATTCTCTCCTATTTATATCCTCGTTATTTTCCTATCTCTGATTATTGTACTCAGACTATTAGTTATTGCCGTTTCTAGGTTTTTATAATTGTTCTCGCTTTTTGAGTATATACTTACTACAAATGTTCCAATTTCTATAGACTGTACATTCTTGCAATTTTCAATGGCATTAACAGGCAATCGCTGATGTCGTCTTGGCATTTATTACTATAATATTCATGTATTTTACAATTGTTCAAACGTTTAGTATCATATTTCTTCAATGGCTATTTATGTACACATCACATTCACCTCCCCTAGGTCAGGACTGGTTGCGTCCCCTCCGTCAGACCAAGAGAGGCGCAAAGTTTTCATCCCACAACAGCAGAGAACTGTCACACAACTTTCACGCTTTCCTAAGCGACCTGAGTATACTCTTATTTCAGGGCGGTAACCACAGCTTTTTATCTAACTGTCTGAGCTGACCCCTATCTTCATTTTCAATGGCGGTATTCACTGATTTGACTTTTCAATACACTTTCCTAAGCAACTTTATTTCACGGTTTGTATTAGTTATCTATCTATTTAAATGGCGGTATTCACCCTTATCTTTTCAGTCCCATTATCAAACTATCTATCTATTTAAATGGCTGTATTTATGGATATGACCTTTCAATACGGTGTACTTACTATCCATCTATTTAAATGGCGGTATTTATGGATATGACTAGTAAATATCCATCTATGCAGTCCCATTATCAAATAACCGTCTATCCAGTCCCATATTGTTCCTTATCAAACACCTGATTATACAGCCTTTTCCTGATTCACAAAGAAAAGGCAATATTACCCAGGATGTTGACCCATCCAAGCGGACCCTATCGATTTACATAAACAATAAGCGGTATTACAGGATTTCTATTTCATTTTATTCGACCCTACAGATGGACAGTTGCCACCTCAAACTAGATTGAACAGAACAGTTCAGCAGGGAAAACAGATAACCTGAACGAGACCGATCACCCACCCCAGCTGAGCGACTGCGTGAGCCGAACGAATTGAATGACCCGCTGTCAAGGACCAATTGAATCAGACAAATGGGTTGTGTTTGGCACAACTCACACAGGTATAATCAAATATATCCCAGCCATACGAAATCAGACAACATAGTGACAACATAAACAGACTGAACAACTGGTCAGATGAACAATCTGAACAAATCAGATGAATAACCCCACCCAACTGAGCCAGTCAAAACAGATGGTGCACACAAACTCTCCCTGTCCAATGGTCACACACCAATTACTATACTTATATTCACACCAACAGGTGCATGTCTAATGGTGTCCAATGACATGGAGCACATAGAGTGTACTAGTTTTGCTGGCTCCTTCTGAAATAAATAATTGCCACGTGTACTGAAGAATTCACAATTGCAGTTGTCATTTTGTACTTGCCCCGCAGGTGTGATGTTCAGATGTACCGATCCTGTGCAAGTGTTGTTACATGTGGTCTGCCACTGCGAGCATGATCAGCTGTCTGTCCTGTCTCCCTGTAGTGCTGTCTTAGGCGTCTCATAGTACGGACATTTYAATGTATTGCCCTGGCCACATCTGCAGTCCTCATGCCTCCATGCAGCATGCCTAATGCAAATTCACGCAGATGAGCAGGGACCCTGGGCATCTTTCTTTTGGTGTTTGTCAGAGTCAGTAGAAAGGCCTCTTTAGTGTCCTAAGTTTTCATAACTGTGACCTTAATTGCCTACCGTCTGTAAGCTGTTAGTGTCTTAACGACCGTTCCACAGGTGCATGTTCATTAATTGTTTATGGTTCATTGAACGAGCATGGGAAACAGTGTTTAAACCCTTTACAATGAAGATCTGTGAAGTTATTTGGATTTTTACGAATTATCTTTGAAAGACGGGGTCCTGAAAAAGGGACGTTTCTTCTTTTGCTGAGTTTGTTTTTCTTACCCATCGACACACAATACCCTATAATGACAAATTGAAAACATGTTTTTAAGAAATGTTTCCAAATGTATTGAAAATGAAACACAGAAATATCTCATTTATATACAGAGCCTTCAGAGAGTATTTTCGCCCCTTTACTTTTTCCACAGGTTTTAAAAACCTTTTAAAAACCTTTTAATATACATTTTCGCAAATGTATTTTAAACATTGAAATAACAAATTTACATAAGTATTCAGACCCTTTACTCAGTACTTTGTTGATGCACCTTTGGCAGCGACTACAGCCTTAAGTCTTTTTGGGTGTGACGCTACAAGCTTGGCACATCTGTATTTGGGGAGTTTCTCCCATTCTTCTCTGCAAATACTCTCAAGCTCTGTCAGTTTGGATAGGGAGCATTGCTGCACAGCTATTTTTACGTTCTCCAGAGATTTTTGATCGGGTTCAAGTCTGGGCTCCTGCCGGGCAACTCAAGGACATTCAGAGACTTGTCCCGGCTTTGTGCTTAGGGTCGTTGTTCTGTTGGAAGGTGAAACTTCACCCCAGTCTGAGGTCCTGAGTGCTATGGAGCATGTTTTCATTAAGGATCTCTATGTACTTTACTCCGTTCATCTTTGCCTCAATACTGACTGGTCTCCCAGTTCCTACCACTGAAAAACATCCGCACAGCATGATGCTGCCACCACCATGCTTCACCATAAGGATTGTGCCTGGTTTCCTCCAGACGTGACGCTTGGCATTCAGGCCAAAGAGTTCTAACATGGTTTTATCAGACCAGAGAATCTTGTTTCTCATGGTCTGGGAGTCTTTAGGTGCCYTTTGGCAAACTCCAAGCAGACCGTCATGTGCCTTTTACTGAGGAGTGGTTTCTGTCTGGCCACTTTAGCATAAGGCCTGATTAATGGAGTGCTGCAGAGATTGTTGTCCTTCTGGAAGGTTCTCCCTTCTCCACAAAGGAACCCTGGAGCTCTGTCAGAGTGACCATCGGGTTCTTGGTCACCTCCCTGAAGTAGGCCCTTCTCCCCTGATTGCTCAGTTTGGCAGGGCTGCCAGCTCTAGGAAAAGCCTTGGTGGTTCCAAACTTCTTCCATTTAAGAATGATGGAGGCCACTGTGTTCTTGGGGACCTTCAATGCTACAGAAACGTTTTGGTACCATTCCCCAGATCTGTGCCTCGACACAATCCTGTCTCGGAGCTCTATAGACAATTCCTTCAACCTCATGGCATGGTTTTTTGCTATGCACTGTCAACTGTAGGAAATTATTTAGGAAAGTGTTTGCCTTTCCAAATCATGTCCAATCATTTGAATTTACCACAGGTGGACTCCAATCAAGTTGAGGAAATATCTCAAGGATGATCAATGGAAACAGGATTTACCTGAGCTCAATTTCAAAACTCATAGCAAAGGGTCTGAATACTTATGTAAATAATTTGATACATTTGCAAACATTTCTAAACCTGTTTTCGCTCTGTCATTATGGGGTATTGTGTGTAGATTGCTGAGTTTGAATTATTTTTTATCCATTTCAGAATAAGGCCGTAATGTAACAAGATGTGGAAAAAGTCAAGGGGTCTGAATACTTTCCAAAAGCACTGAGTAAATACAGTGGGGAGAACAAGTATTTGATACACTGCCGATTTTGAAGGTTTTCCTACTTACAAAGCATGTAGAGGTCTGTAATTTTTATCATAGGTACAATTCAACCGTGAGAGACGGAATCTAAAACAAAATTCCAGAAAATCACATTGTATGATTTTTAAGTAATTAATTTTCATTTTATTGCCTGACATAAAGTATTTGATACATCAGAAAAGCAGACTTATATTTGCTACAGAAACCTTTGTTTGCAATTACAGAGATCATACGTTTCCTGTAGTTCTTGACCAGGTTTGCACACACTGCAGCAGGGATTTTGGCCCACTCCTCCATGCAGACTTCTCCAGATCCTTCAGGTTTCGGGGCTGTCGCTGGGCAATACAGACTTTCAGCTCCCTCCAAAGATTCTCTATTGGTTCAGGTCTGGAGAATGGCTAGGCCACTCCAGGACCTTGAGATGCTTCTTACGGAGCCACACTCTTAGTTGCCCTGGCTGTGTGTTTCGGGTCGTTGTCATGCTGGAAGACCCAGCCACGACCCATCTTCAATGCTCTTATTGAGGGAAGGAGGTTGTTGCCAAGATCTCGCGATACATGGCCCTATCCATCCTCCCCTCAATACGGTGCAGTCGTCCTGTCCCCTTTGCAGAAAAGCATCCCCAAAGAATGATGTTTCCACCTCCATGCTTCACGGTTGGGATGGTGTCTTGGGGTTGTACTCATCCTTCTTCTTCTCCAAACACGGCGAGTGGGTTTAGACGAAAAAAGCTCTATTTTTGTCTCATCAGACCACATGACCTTCTCCCATTCCTCCTCTGGATCATCCAGATGGTCATTGGCAAACTTCAGACGGGCCTGGACATGTGCTGGCTTGAGCAAGGAGACCTTGCGTGCGCTGCAGGATTTTAATCCATGATGGCGTAGTGTATTACTAAGGGTTTTCTTTGAGACTGTGGTCCCAGCTCTCTTCAGGTTATTGACCAGGTCCTGCCGTGTAGTTCTGGGCTGATCCCTCACCTTCCTCATGATCATTGATGCCCCACGAGGTGAGATCTTTAATGGAGCCCCAGACCGAGGGTGATTGACCGTCATCTTGAACTTCTTCCATTTTCTAATAATTGCGCCAACAGTTGTTGCCTTCTCACCAAGCTGCTTGCCTATTGTCCTGYAGCCCATCCCAGCCTTGTGCAGGTCTACAAWTTTATCCCTGATGTCCTTACACAGCTATCTCGTCTTGGCCATTGTGGAGAGGTTGGAGTCTGTTTGATTGAGTGTGTGGAGAGGTGTCTTTTATACAGGTAACGAGTTCAAACAGGTGCAGTTAATACAGGTAATGAGTGGAGAAGAGGAGGGCTTCTTAAAGAAAAACTAACAGGTCTGTGAGAGCTGGAATTCTTACTGGTTGGTAGGTGATCAAATACTTATGTCATGCAATAAAATGCAAATGAATTACTTAAAAATCATACAATGTGATTTTCTGGAWTTTTGTTTTAGATTCCGTCTCTCACAGTGTAAGTGTACCAATGATAAAAATTACAGACCTCTACATGCTTTGTAAGTAGGAAAACCTGCAAAATCGGCAGTGTTTCAAATACTTGTTCTCCCCACTGTACATACGACCTTTGCACACCTGGATTTTACAATATTTGCACATTATTCTTTAAAAAATTCTTCAAGCTCTGTCAAGTTGGTGTTGATCATTGCTAGACATTTTCATATCTTGCCATAGATTTTTGAGCCAATTTAAGTCAAAACTGTAACTAGGCCAATCAGGAACCAGTCAATGTCGTCTTGGAAAGGAACTCCTGTGTATATTTGGCTCTGTGTTTTAAGTTATTGTCCTGCTGAAAGGTGAACCAGGCTGAAACAGGTTTTCCTCTCGGATTTGGCCTGTGTAGAAAACTATTCTGTTCATGTTTATCCTACAAAAAATCTCTAGTCTTTGCCGATGACAAACATACCCATAAAATGATGCAGCCACCACCATGCATGTAAATACAAAGAGTGGCACTCAGTGATGTGTTGTATTGTATTTGCTCAAAACATAACAACTTGTATTCAAGACAAAGTTAATTTCTTTGCCAATTGTTTTTGCAGTTTTACTTTAGTGCCTTACTGCAAACAGGATGCATGTTTTTGAATATTTTTATTATGTACAGGCTTCCTTCTTTTCACTATGTCAATTAGGTTAGTATTGTGGAGAAACTACAATGTTGTTGATCGATCCTCAGTTTTCTCATATCTTGGCCATTAAACTGTGTAACTATTTTAAAGTCACCATTGGCCTGATGGTTAAATACCTGAGCGGTTTCCTTCCTCTCCGGCAATTGAGTTTGGAAGGACGCCTGTACATTTCTACTGACTGGGTGAATTGATACACCATCCAAAGTGTAATTAATCATTTCACCATGCTCAAAGGGATATTCAGTGTCTGCTTTTTAAAATGTACCCATCTACCAATGGGTGCCCTTTCAGAGGCATTGGAAAACCTCCCTGGTCTTTCTGGTTGAATTTGTGTATGAAGTTCACTGCTTAACTGAGGGACCTCACAGATACAGTTGAAGTCGGAAGTTTACATACACTTAGGTTGGAGTAATAAAAACTTGTTTTTGAACCACTCCACAAATTTCTTGTTAACAAACTATAGTTTTGGCAAGTCTGTTAGGACATCTACTTTGTGTATGACACAAGTCATTTTTCCAACAATTGTTAACAGACAGATTATTTCAGTTATTTCACTTGTATCACAATTCCAGTGGGTCAAAAGTTTACATACACTAAGTTGACTGTAACTTTAAACAGCTTGGAAAATTCCAGAAAATGATGTCATGGCTTTAGATGCTTCTGATAGGCTAATTGACATCATTTAAGTCAATTGGAGGTGTACCTGTGGATGTATTCCAAGGCCTACCTTCAAACTCAGTGCTCGTTGCTTGACATCATGGGGAAATCAAAATACATCAGCCAAGACCTCAGAAAAAACATTGTACACCTTCACAAGTCTGGTTTATCCTTGGGAGCAATTTCCAAATGCCTGAAGGTACCACGTTCATCTATATAAACAATAGTACGCAAGTATAAACACCATGGGACCAAGCAGCCGTCATACCGCTCAGGAAGGAGACGCATTCTGTCTCCTCGAGATGAACGTACTGTCGTGTCTTTGGCTATGCCGGATTAATTGCTATGACATGCTATTCTATAAAATACTTTCTCTGTAATTAATATCACCTGATTGAGCTAATCGGGTACATGTAATTAACTAGAGAGTCGGGCACCACAAAATAATATTTATAGAGCCGTTATCTTCCGAATAAACTCTTAAAGATTTAGCAATATTTTACATCAATAGCAGTCAACATCGTCATCTTTCTTCAGTCTCATATTCTGAAAGTTGTAAATTCTTGGTTATCTGCAAGAATCCTGGCTAACAAGTTGAATCAGCAATACAAAATTGGGTTTAATTATTTATTTACTAAATACCTAACTAATCACACAGAATCACACATACACAATTAAATCATAACTTGATTACAAATTGCCGTCATAAAGGAAAACGTCCCTAGCGGGCGGAACAGATATGACAGCTTGTTACACAAAGGAAAGGGGGCTGGGTTTTAGTGAAAGAGCGGGAGACTGGAACAGAGGCGAAGCTGTGCTATCGTAAATACAGTATCTTATGCATTCTAAATTACCGCCCATTTGGAAAAGGAAAATGCAATAAATATTTACTCTGAGCTGCGCTTCAGTAGGTTAGTGGTAGATGGAAGACCGTGTTGCCAAACCGAGTCCTCTGTCCTTTGAAGAATGTCTCTGGTGGTCACTGGATACGTTGTAGTAACGTCATTGTGTAGTAGACGGGATACTCTGACTGTCCTTCCTAACCTGCGTTTGTAGCAGCTGTTGATAACTCAACGGCTAGGAGGTATCACTTCTGTAGTGAATACGAGTTCAAAGTTCATACCATTCACAACCAAAGTTCATGCTGATGTTGGCTTAGTTCTGTAGTTATTATCTGAACCATTCTGACATGGGATCGTCACCCTCATATCCTCGGAACAGGAAGTTATATTTTTGTCAATGGCTTTATATAGTGGAGGGAGAGGGGTGTGTCTGAAAAGTTTGTAACCCATGTCTCTTCACAGGGGCGGGCCACTGGTTGAGCAGAGGCCCAAACTTATGAAAACCCAAATCTCTCATTTGGAAGCTAAAATTACATTTCATCTCTTCACAAATAATTTCATATTCAAACATTTGAATTAAACAACAATTCCATGTGAATCCGATACCTCTGATGTTTAGACTTTCCACAGTAGAGTTTATGTCATCCTATCATTGATGAGAATGTCTCAGATGACAACCGAACTGACATAATATACCTTAAGTACCACCGCATATGTTCAGTTGGTCGGATTACCAGAATATAGTTAATTTCCCCCCAACTTCTGATGTTCCCAGAATCTCTATGTTAACCAAAGGGTTTTCTTATGTCACATCAGTATAGTAGGGAGAGGGAAAAAGGGGGAAAGAGGTATTTATGACTGTCGTAAACCTACCCCCTGGCCAACGTCATGACAGTACTTTGGTGCGAAAAGTGCAAATCAATCCCAGGACAACAGGAAAGGACCTTGTGAAGATGCTGGAGGAAACAGGTACAAACGTATCTATATCCACAGTAAAACGAGTCCTATATCAACATAACCTGAAAGGTCGCTCAGCAAGGAAGAAGCCACTGCTCCAAAACCGCCATTAAAAAGCCAGACTTTGGTTTGCAACTGAACATGGGGACAAAAATCATACTTTTTGGAGAAATGTCCTCTGGTCTGATGAAACAAAAATAGAACTGTTTGGCCATGATTACCGTTGTTATGTTTGGAGGGAAAAGGAGGACGCTTGCAAGCCGAAGAACACCATCCCAATCGTGAGGCATGTGGGTGGCAGCTTCATGTTGTGGGGGTGCTTTGCTGMAGGAGGGACTGGTGCACTTCACAAAATAGATGGCATCAAGACGTAGGAAAATTATGTGGATATATTGAAGCAATATCTCAAGACAACAGGAAGTTATAGCTTGGTCGCAAATGGGTCTTCCAAATGGACAATGACCCCAAGCATACTTTCAAAGTTGTAGCAAAATGGCTTAAGGACAACAAAGTCAAGGTATTGGATTGGCCATCACAAAGCCCTGACCTCAATCCTATAGAAAATGTGTGGGCAGAGCTGAAAAAGCATGTGCGAGCAAGGAGGCCTACAAACCTGACTCAGTTACACCAGCTCTGTCAGGAGGATTGGGCCAAAATTCAGCCAACTTATTGTGGAATGCTTGTRGAAGGCTACCAGAAACGTTTGACCCAAGTTAAACAATTTAAAGGCAATGCTACCAAATACTAACTGAGTGTATGTGATGAAAGAAATAAAAGCTGAAAGAAATAATTCTCTCTACTATTATTCTGACATTTCACATTCTTAAAATAAAGTGGTGATCCTAACTGACCTAATACAGGGAATTTTTACTCTGATTAAATGTCAGGAATTGTGAAAACTGAGTATTTGGCTCAGGTGTATGTAAATTTCCGACTTCAACTGTACATTAGAGTGTCTAGTTCGAGAAACAGACGTCTCACAAGTCCTCAACTGGCAGCGTCATTAAATAGTACCCCGCAAAACACCAGTCTCAACGTCAACAGTGATGCTGGCCTTCTAGGCAGAGTTGCAAAGAAAAAGCCATATCTCAGACTGGCCAATAAAAAGAAAATATTAAGATGGGCTAAAGAACACAGACACTGGACAGAGGACCTCCACTTTGACGTTATGGGGTTCTTTAGGTGGGCCAGTGATTTAAAAATAAACATTTAATACATTTTAAATTCAGGCTGCAACACAACAAAATGTGGAAAAGTGGGTGTAAAACATTCTGAAGGCAATGTAAGTCATGAAGCTCATCAGATTGATCAAATTCAAATCAATATTTGTGTCTGGTCAATTGACAAACAGATACTGAATGCTGCTTACATGCGAACACAAACAGTACAAGTTTGCAGGCGAACACATGCACACAAATCACTTACTGTCTCTCATGGCGAGCTCTGTGACCGCATTACAGTTGTCTAATTTAGATTCCTTCACTTCAGTATCGGTGGTAAATGAAACCAACAGAGGAGAGGAATTTGGCTTTCCTTGGGTTACGCATGCCATCATCTTTCTCTCATCTTTATCAATGTAAATGGAATGTACTGGAATGAGACTTCCTTTGTGCAAGCTAGAAAGAGGTTCCACCACCGGACAACTCTTTGGGTAACAAGGACACGGAGCAGAACATTTTTAAAAACCTTTTGCAAAAGAACAAACTACAAAAGGAAAATTYGTTTTTTATTGTACAAGTCCAGGTCGTCCCTCCATGTTATAGTCAGTTGTCTAATGCTTGATGCCTAATGAACATGACCCGGCTCTGCCCTAAATCCTGCTAGAAACCCCATGCATGTTAACGAGGCCAAGGAATTGGTAATCAGACAAAGAGAAGGAGGGGACTCTGTTTAGAAAGCAGGTGCTTCCAGGGGGCTTGCTAAGGGAAGGTGAAGAAGGCCACAGGCAGTCTATGGGGATGTTAAAGTTTTGATGATTTTAAATTGACCTCGGGCCAACCTCGGAGACTGGCAGAAAGAAAGCAGGGATCCAGCAAACAGGCGATCAATTACTGTTTTATAATTGGACAGGCCTTTAATGAGGCTGGCGGATGCAGCCTTGTGCCCCTCTGTCAACCCAGAGCCTCGCACAAGGGTGGCACTATCGCTTAGCATAAGCCCCAGCATGCAGCGCTCGGCTTGGAAAAGGACAACGATCCCAATGGAGAGCCCTCCAGAACTCTTAATTTCTATGTATGCTGTGTATTTTAGGAAAACTCTTAAGTGTAGGCATGTTTTCTTGTATTCTCTATGGTACAGCTTTTTCAAGTTGCCAACTCGAAAACAGTTTGTGGTTCCCAGAGCTTTCCGAGCACAAAATCTCTAGCAAAGCTTTCACAACTCCAGGGGGACATTCTTTGAGTGTTGAATTATAMCACTGGAAATGTTAAAGTTATGACATATTCCTTTGACTTTGTGAAACCATTTCTGGAACATTGACTATACAATTATGATCAGGGAATCTTGCAATGTAATTTCTTGCAAGTCAGAAAGGTGGGTTTGGAGTTTTATTCCCCTCATAATGCATGCTGTTTCTTGAAATCAAATGTGCCTGTCTCATAGCAATAGGTCTTGCTCTCTGAAAGTACACAATGTGCAGTGGCGGCAGGTCTCTCTCTGTCTTTCCCCTTCTCTTGCTCACTCTCTTTCTGATRGACACACACACAGCTCAAAGTGAATGCTAAATTAATGTGCAAATGGATGCTACTGAATCATCCTCAGACGGACTAATGTTTTATCATTACGCCGTCATTAATTCCGGCCTAATGCAGACGAGGCCATCAAGTGGGTTGTGTTCCCTTCCATACTCAAGCTAGTGATCATGAGGAGGAAATAAGCTTCCTATAATTTCTGTGCCTTTCAGAGACTTGATCTGAGCTTCAAACAAGTCCGTCAGAGTCAGTCGAGAGAGAAGTCGGTTGGGTTTATTGTATGATTCATGGATTCACCACATGGCCTGACTGCAAATTGCCACCAACCTGAACCTCCTGCTCCCTGCCAAGTTTTTACAATCACATTCAGTATCTAACCTGTGTCATTAGAGTTGAAGTTTTACATCAGGCTTAGATAGATCACTTAAATACTATTTAAAACCATAATGTRCTCCACAAGTAAGAGCAGACAGACACAGACTGATTGTATATTTATGGGTGCTTTTAAAATATAGTCTGCTTTCTACAGTCTGTACCTTAACGTTAAACCAAAATAAGTTGACACGTTTTCAGTCTCAAAAGCTTAAACTACATTATGTCCAAGGTCAAAGACAACTTGTGTCACTCCTACCTGCTTTATTAATATGAAGCGCACCACCCTGTTTGACTGTCAGACATTAATGGTAATGGACAGGGATATTTGCAGAGCTTAACAGCAGAGCCTAGGTGTAAAAAATGCATAAACAGAACAGCRGAACAAAGTGAACRAAATGCAAATGTGACACTTAGTTGCAAAGTACCAAATTCCCAGAATCTTAACCGAAGCTTCCATTGGACAAATACCTTTTAATCCTTTATTTATGCATACAATCAAGCTGATTAAATATCACTTGTCTATCAAGCCCGGAAAACCTGAAATCGTAGWTTTGCAGCCTGGTGCACACTAGGTGTTTTTTGCTAGGTTTAACAATGAAACCTCAGGCTCATTAGCTTGTCTTCTTGAATCTTCTCCACTGCTGCTAAAGGGCATCTGCGAATCATATCTGAAGTGGCAAATAAGACAAGGGCTATTAAACATGGGGGATTCAGTCGACTCTCTGATAAAACTTTGCTCCAGAAAACTTAGAGGAAGTACCAGAATGTTTGATGTCCAGAGAGAGGGGTGGTGGTCCACACCACCATGCTGCCTCCAGCCCCCGGGCATTGTGGGTTGTCTCCTGCTGGATCCAGGTAAACTGATAGGRCACATCATTAACGACCCGGCACTACACTCTGGGTAGAGGGACAGATAGAGGGAGTTGTGCCTTGAGTCATGCCTCTGCTTGGCTGTCCGCATCTGCAATTCAGATGGTTGGCTTCCTCATGCTCCTGCGACATGGGGGTGTGTCGGGTGTTGCACATCTGTTTTGTATCTCTCCCGGACGCTTCGTGGCGTGACAGCAGGTGAGGATGCAGCCCAATTAGAGGAGGGATGTTGGGGGATGATGAATATGCTTGCCTTGTGGGGGACAGGGAGAACGATAGGCAAAGGCTAAAGCAGGCAGGCACTGGGCTGGGCTGCCCCACAGCTGTCTCGCTGAATGAGACTAAACATGCTGAGGGCCTCGTCCATACAGAATAATGTATCCAGCATCGCCAGGGCCTGTTTGTGCTCTCCTGTCTCCTCTCGCCTGGCTCTCTTCTCGTTCTTATAGATTCTGACAGCTACGCTCTTCACCACCTATGACTGGCAGGCAGGGCCCTGAACTAAAGTTAGAGGTTCATACAGGCTGACACATGTCCCCATGTTGATTGCGGAAGGAGAAACGTAAATACAGTACATTTTCTCTGCAGAGTGACTGCATGTATGAAAGCCTAATGCAGGGGTATGGTGTGGAGAGCATAGAATTTTATTAAGATTGTGCTATAGGCACATCTTTCACCTGATGCTAGGGGAAATGGACATCCTGCCCATGTAATGACAAGCTACTATGTTCTCTTATGAAGAGTTGGAGGGTTCAGAAATAACATGAACCTTATAAAAGGTACAGCAAAGTGTTGATTCTCTTTTAGAACCTTATACCTGCTTCAATAATAATTTTTCAATTTTCTTATCGCTTTTTGATGCCGATTTTGTCTCGAAAAAGGAAGAATTTAATCAGTGCTTACTAAGAACCTTCTTTCAAAACAAGTCGAGGTATAAAATCTATTTGAAATCTCACTGAGGCAACAAAGCACACTTGGAAATAGGATTCAGTAAAATGGCGTGTGCAGGGTTGAATCTTTGATTTGACAAAAAAGGGGATTATCAAACTCTATAAGATGTTGAAACCTGAACTGAAAAAGAGATGGAGATATCAGGGCCCCGGCACAGCATCGACATCAGGAATCCATTCAAACTTTTCATCAAAGAGAAGATTAGGACTGTTTTATAATTACATTCTTTACTGTATGAAATACGAAGGGACTATTGGAGACCATCAGTCTTTCCCTGTTTCCGTACTTTTACCTTAATCCTTCAGAGCCAGGAAAGAACGACACTTAGCTTACGCTCCCCCCCATAGCCTTGGTTGGCTTCAAATGTTAATTTATTTACTGTTGTATATGAACCCATTGATCTGTGTAGTGAGAGAGACGTTTCAATTTATGATGGTTTGAGATTTTAGTTGAAGAGTCATACAATAGTGGTGCCTGAGTGATGATTTTCACCTGCTGATTCCCACGTTACCTTGCGTTGCATCATAGAGCGAGAGAGAAAGAAAAACTATCAACTAAAAAAAACGTTCGAGTATTGCCTGTGCCTTATCTCAATACCTGCTGAGAAGAGTATGCCTAGTCTGTCTAAATTCATGCAAGGACAACCGCAGAATGGATGAGAAACAAAGACAATCATTATGTAGATTCTGTCCACTTATTATCTTGTTCCTTAAAGCGAGAATGAGAAATAAGAGTGTGAAATGTACACTACCCACATTCACCAACTGGCAAAAAAGGACACCGTGTGGAGGATGCATTAAGAACAAACCATAAAAGATACTAGTATTAATAATCATGTTTATGATTTTAAATATCACGACGTAGCTAGTATATGATTGCCACAAAATATACACTGAGTGTACAAAACATTAGGAACTGCTCTTTCCATGACATAGACTGACCAGGTGAATCCAGGTGAAAGCAATGATCCTTTATTGATGTCACTCGGTATTGTGTTACTTTTTACTTTAGTTTATTTGGTAAATATTTTCTTAACTCATCTTGAACTGCACTGTTGGTTAAGGGCTTGTAAGTAAGCATTTCACGGTAAGCTGTACACTTGTTGTATTCGGCGCATGGGTTTTTCACACTCAAAAGTTTCCCATGTGTATCAAGAATGGTCCACCACCCATAGGAGGTCCAGCCAACTTGACATGATTGTGGGAAGCATTGGAGTCAACATGGGCCAGCATCCCTGTGGAACGGGGATGCTGCCACAACAAATGCCACAACAAATGGAGGCTGTTCTGAGGGCAAAAGGGGGTGTAACTCAATATTAGGAAGGTGTTCCTAATGTTTTGTACGATCAGTGTATATTGTACACTATTCCCTACTATGGAATTTTAACATTAGTCCACTCTATAATGAGCCCCACCACACACCCACCCAGCCCCCCCACCTGCAGACACTTCCACAGGGGTGAAGGTCGAGGCCTTGCCTCGTCTGACAAGCCTAATCCCCTCTCCAAAATGTTTGTGTCCAGACACTAATCAGAGCCAATGGCGTGATTGAGTGACCCGTCTCCAACCCCGGCTAATTTATGTGCGCAGAGAGGAGAAAGCTTAAGAACAACCGGAGGTGTCATCAAAGTGATGCATCTCTCACCTCACATTCCCTGCACCCTTTGCCGTGCGTGAGCTTCATGTACTGAAGTTACAACCCCTAGCTCGTGCACCCCACCCTCTGCACTAATGAACTTTAGCTTCAAGTGGCCTATTCCTAACCAAAGGGCTTTGTCCACTTCCTGGCTCGATGCCACCGCTCTGGACTCCCGGGCCTATCTGCTTAAGTAGAAAATAATTATTTGCCAAGCTATTTAGCTATGTATGGTGGAGGAATCTGTGCTGATAGTAGCTAGCATCCTGATATGTTATGACATTTGTGTAGAGTAATATTTTCCATCTGCAAAATTGCACTGGCAACATGGAAGTCAATCTTTTCAGAATGGACAGCAGGGTGTGTATAGGTAATGGGCTAATTCTAATCATTTCAGCACAGGGTTATGTTTACTTGTGTACAGTAGTATGCATGAAGGCCTCTTCCATCTGGTAAGAAGCCTTGTATCACTATCATCACATAGTGGTTCATATTACAGGTCATTATGCTGTTCCTTGTAGCCGAAAGCAAAGGTTGTTTATTTATCTTGTTCTAACGGGGACAGCACCAAAACGGACAGCACCCCCTGGTGGTAGACTAGGACCTGAAATCACGAAGCGGGTCAGCGTAGTAGTGTTGATCTGGTCATAGATCAGTTCTCCTACTCTGAGACACTTTTTGAATGAGCCATGATGAGATGACAGATGAGCCCAAGGTCCCATCCCCAATGGCATTCAATTCACATTCAATTCAGGAGTGCACTACTTTGGCCAGAGGATAAGAAAGTGGCGCACTATATAGGGAATAGGGCGTGCTTTCATATTGTGTCCCAAGATAAACAATTCTCAACTAACGTTCACCGAGCATAAACACCAAAGGCAAATGTCAACCTGCTCCAGAAGTGACTGTTTGCAGAATTAAATGACTAATGAAACTACAAAGCAAAACAGTTTCCTCTCTCACATCCTCAGTTGCATTTCTCATCAATCACTGCCACCTGAAAACAACTCGTGTGTGTTGTTGTTGTAACTGTATTGTGAGCATGATTGATTAGACCGCTTTCCGATTGCAGGAGAATAAATACAAAAAATCACACAATTCAACTGTAGCGTGTGATATTAGCGACCATATCAGACAAATTGTTTTCATGCACTCTTCAAGTGGCATCGCATTCCTACAACGACACAAATATAATTGGTTTAATGGAATCAACATTATCCCCCCCAACCAAGGGCTTAAATAAGCAAAAGCTTTGAGAGACACTGCACAAATAAACCAGAGAGACAAATAACTTTTGGACAGCGGCGCTCCACCACAATCACCACCACCAACAACAAATACAGTATATACTGCGGCAGCGACCAGTTGCACAGAAAAAAAGTGAGGCGAAAAAAAATCCCTGTATTTGTTTCAGCCCAGTGGGGTCCCTTCTCCCGTCCTGCTGCTCAATCTTTGTTGATAGCAACCGCTTTTTAATCCAGCAGTAAGAAAATCATCCCAATTCCCCATTCATGCTCCTTCAAATGTGAGTGTCTGGTAGCTGCTAATGTAAATAATTATGATGTTCCCTAGCAAAAAGCCCCTAGCTGTGAACTTATGAAGAGGGAGTGCTGGGTATGGATACTGTACAATTCTTCTCTTGACATAGAGAAAATAAGACTACAGAGATTAAGGATAAAATACCTACACGCTGTCAATGCAAATTGCAAATGAAATGAGCAATGTATATTGTACAATGTACATACAATTCACTGCAGGTGAGCGATATGCCTCAATAAAGAGCTTTTTACCATCAAAGTCTCTATTTTGGGACATTTCCAGGTATGTATTTGATAGTGTGCAGGTTTCCAGTCTCTCAATTCAGTGTACATATGTCAAATACATTGTATGCACCTGAGGCCAAAATTGGTTAATCGAAAACAAAGCAACAGACAGCCTCCAGCCCTCCACTGTCGCCTACCACGCACGTGCACACACACACACACTTGCTAAAACACAGGCCAAGGAGCAGCGGTGGCTATGCTACAGCTCATTCTACAAAAGCACTGATCACTGCTGCAAAAATGTATATAACATTTACAGTTGAAGTCGGAAATTTACATACACCTTAGCCAAAAACATTCAAACTCAGTTTTTCACAATTCCTGACATTTAATCCTAGAAAAAATCTCTCTCTTAAGTCAGTTAGAAACACCACTTTATTTTAAGAATGTGAAATGTTAGAATAATAGTAGAGATAATGATTTWTTTCAGCTTTTATTTCATTCATCACATTCCCAGTGGGTCAGAAGTTTACATACACTCAATTAGTATTTGGTAGCATTGCCTTTACATGTTTCAACTTGGGTCAAACATTTTGGGTAGCCTTCCACAAGATTCGCACAATAAGTTGGGTGAATTTTGTCCCATTCCTCTTGACAGAGCTGGTGTAACCGAGTCAGGTTTTTAGGCCTCCTTGCTCGCACATGCTTTTTCAGTTCTGCCCACAAATGTTCTATAGGATTGAGGTCAGGGCTTTATGATGGCCACTCCAATACCTTGACTTGGTTGTCCTTAAGCCATTTTGCCAAGTATGCTTGAGGTCATTGTCCATTTGGAAGACCCATTTGCAACCAAGCTTTAACTTCCTGACTGATATCTTGAGATGTTGCTTCAATATATCCACATAATTTTCCTACCTCATGATGCCATCTACTTTGTGAAGTGCACCAGTCCCTCCTGCAACAAAGCACCCCTACAACATGATTCTGCCACCCACGTGCTTCACGGTTGGAATGGTGTTCTTCGGTTTGCAAGCCTCCCACTTTTTCTTCCAAACATAACAATGGTCATTATGGCCAAACAGTTCTATTTTTGTTTCATCAGACCAGAGGACATTTCTCCAAAAAGTATGATCTTTGTCCCCATGTGCAGTTGCAAACCATAGTCTAGCCTTTTAATGGCGGATTTGGAGCAGTGGCTTCTTCCTTGCTGAGCGGCCTTTCAGGTTAAGTTGATATAGGACTCGTTTTACTGTGGATATGGATACTTGTTTACCTGTTTCCTCCAGCATCTTCACAAGGTCTTTTGCTATTGTTCTGGAATTGATTTGAACTTTTCGCACCAAAGTACGTTCATCTCGAGGAGACAGGATGCTTCTACTTCCTGAGCGGTATGATGGCTGCATGGTCCCATGGTGTTTCTACTTGCGTACTATTGTTTGTACAGATGAACGTGGTACCTTCAGGCGTTTGGAAATTGCTCCCAAGGATGAACCTGACTTGTGGAGGTCTAGAATTTATTTCTGAGGTYTTGGCTGATTTCTTTTGATTTTCCAATGATGTCAAGCAAAGAGGCACTGAGTTTGAAGGTAGGCATTGAAATACATAAGCCTTGGTTTCATGCATGTTGACATCAGAAGCCTCCTCCCTAAGTTTGTTTTACTCACTGCTTTAGAATGCACTGCTGCCTTTGTGTGAATCCTGGCTTAGGAAGGCCATTCTGAGAATTCTGAGAATTTCATTCCCAACTACAACATTTTCCATCAAGATAGGAGTCGCAATCTACTCCAGAGATAGCCTGCAAAGTTCTGTCATACTTTCCAGGTCTATGCCCAAACAGTTCGAGCTTCTAATTTTAAAAATGAATCTCTCCAGAAATAAATCTCTCACTGTTGCCGCCTGTTATAGACCCCCCTCAGCTCTCAGCTGTGCCCTGGACACCATATGTGAATTGATTGCCCCCCATCTATCTTCAGAGATCGTTCTGTTTAAGTGACCTAAACTGGGATATGCTTAACACTCCGGCAGTCCAACAATCTAAGCTAGATGCCCTCAATCTCACACAAATTATCAAGGAACCCACCAGGCACAACCATAAATCCGTAAACATGGGCACCCTCATAGATATTATCCTGACCAACCTGCCCTCCAAATACACCTCTGCTGTTTTCAATCAGGATCTCAGCAATCACTGCCTCATTGCCTGCATCCACTATGGGTCCGTGGGTCAAACGACTACCCTTCATCACTGTCAAACGCTCCCTAAAACAGTTCTACGAGCAGGCCTTTCTAATCGACCTGGCCCGGGTACCCTGGATGGATATTGACCTCCTCCCGTCAGTCAAGGATGCCTGGTCGTTCTTTGAAAGTAATTTCCTCACCATCTTAAATAAGCATGCCCCTTTCAAAACATGTACAACTAAGAACAGATAAAGCCAATGGTTCACTCCAGACCTGACTGCCCTCGACCAGCACAAAAATATCCTGTGGCGGACTGCAATAGCATCGAATAGTCCCTGCGATATGCAACTTTTCAGGGAAGTCAGGAACAAATACACACAGTCAGGAAAGCAAAGGCTAGCTTTTTTCAAACAGAAATGTGCATCCTGTAGCTCTAACTCCAAAARGTTTTGGGACACCGTAAAGTCCATGGAGAATAAGAGCACCTCCTCCCAGCTGCCCACTGCACTGAGGCTAGGTAACACTGTCACCACTGATAAATCCACGATAATCGAGAATTTTAATAAGCATTTCTCTACAGCTGGCAATGCTTTCCTCCTGGCTACCCCAACCCCGGCCAACAGCTGCGCACCCCACGCAGCTACTTGCCCAAGCCTTCCCGGCTTCTCCTTCACCCAAATACAGAGAGCAGATGTTCTGAAAGAGATGCAAAACCTGGTCCCATTCAAATCACCTGGGCTAGACAATCTGGACTCTCTCTTTCTAAAATTATCCGCCGCCATTGTTGCAACCCCTATTACCAGTCTGTTCAACCGCACTTTCGTATCGTCTGAGATCCCTTAAGATTGGAAAGCTGCTGCGGTCATCTCTCTCTTCAAAGGGGGTGACACTCTAGACCCAAACTGTTATAGACCTATATCCATCCTGCCCTGCCTTTCTAAAGTCTTCAAAAGCCAAGTTAATAAACAGATCACTGACCATTTCGAATCCCACCGTACCTTCTCCGCTGTGCAATCCGGTTTTCGAGCTGGTCACGGGTTCACCGCAGCCACGCTCAAGGTACTAAACAATATCATAACCGCCATTGATAAAAGACAGTACTGAGCAACCGTCTTCATCGACCTGGCCAAGGCTTTTGACTTTGTCAATCACCGTATTCTTATCAGCAGACTCAACAGCCTTGGTTTCTCAAATGACTGCCTCGCCTGGTTCACCAACTACTTCTCAGACAGAGTTCAGTGTGTCAAATCGGAGGGCCTGTTGTCCGGACCTCTGAAGGTCTCTATGGGGGCACCACAGGGTTCAAATCTTTGGCCGACTCTTTTCTCTGTATATATCAACGATGTCGCTCTTGCTGCGGGTGATTCCCTGATCCACCTCTACGCAGACGACACCATTCTGTAAACATCTGGACCTTCTTTGGACACTTTGTTAGCTAACCTCCAAACGAGCTTCAATGCCATACAACACTCCTTCCGTGGCCTCCAACTGCTCTTAAACGCTAGTAAAACCAAATGCATGCTTTTCAACCGTTCGCTGCCCGCACACGCCCACCCGACTAGCATCACTACTCTGGACGGTTCTGACTTAGAATATGTGGACAACTACAAATACCTAGGTGTCTTGCTAGACTGTAAACTCTCCTTCCAGACTCATATTAAACATCTCCAATCCAAAATTAAATCTAGAATCGGCTTCCTATTTTGCAACAAAGCCTCTTTCACTCACGCCGCCAAACATACCCTCGTAAAACGGATATCCTACCAATCCTCGACTTCGGCGATGTCATTTACAAAATAGCTTCCAATGCTCTACTCAGCAAACTGAATGCAGTCTATCACAGTGCCATCCGTTTTGTCACCAAAGCCCCTTATACCACCCACAACTGCGACTTGTATGCTCTAGTCGGCTGGCCCTCGCTACATATTCGTCGCCAGACCCACTGGCTCCAGGTCATCTATAAGTCTATGCTAGGTAAAGCTCCGCCTTAACTCAGCTCACTGGTCAAGATAACAACACCCACCCGTAGCACGCGCTCCAGCAGGTATATCTCATCCCCAAAGCCAACAACTCCTTTGGCCGCCTTTCCTTACAGTTCTCTGCTGCGAATGACTGGAACGAATTGCAAAAATCGCTGAAGCGAGACTTATATTTCCCTCACTAACTTTAAACATTAGCAATTTGAGCAGCTAACCGATCGTTGCAGCTGTACATAGCCCATCTGTAAATAGCCCACCCAATCTACCTACCTCATCCCCATATTGTTTTTATTTACTTTTCTGCTTTTTTGCACACCAGTATTTCTACTTGCACATCATCATCTGCTCATCTATCACTCCACTGTTCATTTGCTAAATTGTAATTATTTCGCTACTATGGCCGATTTATTGCCTTACTTCCTCACGCCATTTGCACACACTGTATATAGACTTTCTTTTTTTTATTTTGTGTTATTGACTGTACGCTTGTTTATTCCATGTGTAACTCTGTGTTGTTGTTTGTGTCGCACTGCTTTGCTTTACCTTGGCCAGGTCGCAGTTGCAAATGAGAACTTGTTCTCAACTAGCTACCTGGTTAAATAAATGTGAAATAAAAAAAATAAAAAACATCCACAGGTACACCTTCAATCGACTCAAATGATGTCAATTATCCTGTCAGAAGCTTCTAAAGCCATGATATAATTTTCTGAAATGTTTAAAGGCACAGTCAACTTAGTGTATGTAACCTTCTGATCCACTGGAATTGTGATACAGTGAATTATAAGTGAAATAATCTGTCTGTAAACAATTGTTGGAAAAGTTACTTGTGTCATGCACAAAGTAGATGTCCTAACCGACTTCCCAAAACTATAGTTTGTTAATAAGAAATTTGTGGAGTGGTTGAAAAACAAGTTTTAATGACTCCAACCTAATTGTATGTAAACTTCAGACTTCAACTGTATGTTAATGCTGGTGAAAAGCTTTTGAGTTATCGCTTGAGCGGTCAAGCGGCTGCAAGAGATGAGGCTAAGCTAAGAACATAAATGTTTAACAAGAAGTCTGTATAGTTTCACCTCCCTTCAAGCCTCCAGCTGTCCACTGAATTATTAAGCTAGAAAAACATTGCTCAAAGTTCTCCCCAAGATGCTATGTTTTTGGCATCCCTTGATCCGAAGCAATGGGATCTACCAATGTGAAATGTCATAATACCCTGCACTGGTGCGTTGAGTGCCAAGATCTGAGGACGATTTAATTTACAACAGTCACAAAAGGGGAAGAAATCTTTCACAGCATATGGCAACAAATCTAATCTGTTGTGAGTTATGTAGGTCTATGACAGCTAACTGAGCAATTAATAATAGTTCTGTTAAACTACAATTAGGCTGTTGGGACAAAGACTCTTGGAGCGTGCAGAGCGCACACTGGACACTCTGGCTGAGGAGTATGGTTGATCCGAGCGTTCTGACTTCACAATGGCAATCAAGCACCCAAGCTAACCGACTAAAGTTGGCTAGCTTGCTTGCTACTTCCAGACACAAATGAGAGAACACCTCACTCTGACCATTTTACTCGCCCTAGGAGAGCCGGTTAGGCTCTCCTTAAATTACCTTTTTTTGCCTACGTTTACTGACACTGGTCATATTCAACGGGTGTTGTGCTCTYGTAAATTCATCAGTTATTCTGCACTCTGGCAGACTCAGACGAGAGTGCTCTGAAATCAGAGTAGATAGCCAGAGTGAATTTAAGAACGCACCCAAAGTTACAAGGTGTGCTGTCTCATATTGTATTCTAGAATGATGCTACATTGAGATCCCTATGCCTCTCAGAAAACTTATTGTGAGCACCTGTGAGAACAAGCTCAAGGTCGAGCCTCAAAATATTTTATGTCCAGTCTAATATAATGAGGTTATCTGTCACTATCAATAATTTATATGCAACCTGGATTACTGATGCTATGTATTGGCCAGTGAGAGGCTTTGAAGCAACCATTTGGCCATTTTGGCACTCCCCAGAAGGAGCAGTTCCCCATAGGAATGAATGTAATTATAATGTCTCAAGGGCAAAATTACATTATTTAAGTCTTTTTTTGTTGTTGTAGTGGGGACATAATATTATACAATTGTGTTTAGGTCACATAATAACATTTTAAAGTCTGCTTTAAGGTGTCTATAATATAATATATATGGCAAAAACAAATGTAGTCATTAATAAATACATTTCTATAACTTAAACTATTTTTTACAATGGTGGGCGAATGCCAAGACGAAGGCGTGGTGGCTTTAAATCAGCACACTCTGTCAGACATCTAGCATTTACAGTGCATTCGGAAAGTATTCAAACCCCTGGACTTTTTCCACATTCTGTTACATTACAACCTTATTCTTTTTCTCATCAATCTGCACACAATGACCTATTGTCACGTTCGTCGTAATGATGAGACCAAGGCGCAGTGTGCATAGAGTTCCACATCATTTTTATAAAGAGAAACTCACTTAAACAAAAAACAACAAAAGCACAAACGAAACGTGAAGCTACTGGAGTGCACAAAGGCAACTTACTGTAGACAAGATCCCAACAACACAAACGAGGAAAATGGCTACCTAAATATGATCCCCAATCAGAGACAACGATAAACAGCTGTCTCTGATTGGGAACCATATCAGGCCAACATAGACATACAAAACCCCTAGTAATACAAAACTAGCGTACCCACCCTAGTCACACCCTGACCTAACCAAAATATATAGAAAAACAGAGATTTAAGGTCAGGGCCTGACAGTACCCCCCCAAAAGGTGCGGACTCCCGGGTCAGGGCGTGACACCTATAAAGACAAAGCAACATTAAAAAAATATGAATTAATAAATAAAAAAAACAAATATTGAAATATCACATTTACATAGTGGCAAGAAAAAGTATGTGAACCTTTTGGAATTACTTGGATTTCTGCATATATTAGTCATAAAATTTGATCTGATCTTCATCTATGTCACAACAATAGACAAACACAGTTTGCTTAAACTAAATTATGTATTCAATAATTTGTGTGTTATTAGTTTAGACTGTTTGTCTATTGTTGTGACATAGATGAAGATCATAGATGAAGTTCACATACTTTATTCAGCCTGTGTTCAAACTGTGAATGTTTAAATTATGTATTCAATAATTTGTGTGTTGTTAAACATTCACAGTGTAGGCTGAATAAAGTATGCTAAAGTAGGCTAATGACTTCTACAAAAGCTAATTGGAGTCAGGAGTCAGCTAACCTGGATTCCAATCAATGAGATGAGATTGGAGATGGTGGTTAAAGCTGCCTAGCCCTATAAAAAACACTCACAAAATTTGAGTTTGCTATTCACAAGAAGCATTGCCTGATGTGAACCATGCCTCGAACAAAAGAGATCTCAGAAGAAGAATTGTTGACTTGCTTAAAGCTGGTAAGGGTTAAAAAAGTATCTCTAAAAGCCTTGATGTTCATCAGTCCATGGTAAGACAAATTGGCTATAAAAGGATGAAGTTCAGCACTGTTGCTACTCTCCCTAGGAGTGGCCGTAAGGGAAAGATGACTGAAAAAGCACAGCGCAGAATGCTCAATGAGGTTAAGAAGAATCCAGCTAAAGACTTGCAGAAATCTCTGGAACATGTTAACATTTCTGTTGAAGAGTCAACGATACATAAAACACTAAACAAGAATGGTGTTTATGGGAGGACACAATGGAAGAAGCCACTGCTGTCCCAAAAAAACATTGCTGCACGTCTGAAGTTTGCAAAAGTGCACATGGATGTTCCACAGCGCTTCTGGCAAAATATTCTGTGGACAGAAGAAACCACAGTTGAGTTGTTTGGAAGGAACACACAACACTATGTGTGGAGAAAAAAAGGCACAGCACAACAACATCAAAAACGTATGGTACGGTGGAGGGAGCATTTATTTTTATTTAACTAGGCAAGTCAGTTAAGCACAAATTCTTATTTACAATGACGGCCTACCAAAAGGCAAAAGGCCTCCTGCGGGGATGGGGGCCTGGGATTAAAATAAATAAATAAATACAATATAAATATAGGACAAAACACACATCACAACAAGAGAGACAACACTACATAAAGAGAGACCTAAGACAACATCATAGCAAGTGTCACGATCGTCTATGGGTGAGAGAGAGGACCAAGGCGCAGCGTGTGCAAAATACATTCTCTTTTATTAGAGAAAGGAAAAAACACGCAACGAACACTATAACAAAACGAAACAAAACAACAAACGATCGTGAAGCTATAAACGTAAGTGCACACACAAGCTACAAACGTACAACATAGACAATTACCCACAAAACCCAAATGCCTATGGCTGCCTTAAATATRGCTCTCAATCAGAGACAATAAMCCACAGCTGCCTCTAATTGAGAACCAATCTAGGCAGCCATAGACATACAAACACCTAGACAAGACAYTGACCCATTAAACGTACAAACCCCTAGACAAACCAAAACACATACATTCCCCATGTCACACCCTGACCTAACTAAAATAATAATGAAAACAAAGATAACTAAGGCCAGCAACACAACATAACAACAATTCCTGACAACAACACATGGTAGTAGCACAAAACATGGTACAAACATTATTGGGCACAGTCAAAGGCACAATGGTCACGAAGGTAGACAACAATACATCACACAAAGCAGCCACAACTGTCAGTAAGACTGTCCATGATTGAGTCTTTGAATGAAGAGATTGAGATAAAACTGTGCAGTTTGAGTGTTTGTTGCAGCTCATTACAGCGAACTGGAAAGAGGCGCGACCCAGGGATGTGTGTGCTTCGGGGACCTTTAACAGAATGTGACTGGCAGAACGTGTGTTGTATGTGGAGGATGAGGGCTACAGCAGGTATCTCAGATAGGGGGAGTAAGGACTAAGAGGGATATATAAATAAGCATCAACAAGTGGGTTTTGCGACGTGTATACAGAGATGACCAGTTTACAGAGGAGTATGGAGTGCAGTGATGTGTCCTAYAAGGAGCATTGGTGGCAAATCTGATGGCCGAATGGTAAAGAACATCTAGCCACTCGAGAGCAAACTTACCTGCGGATCTATAAAGGATGGTCATCTGAATCAGGGTTAGTTTAACTTTAACCTGCTGAGAGAAGGACAGTGAACCGTCTAGCCATACTCCCAAGTACTTGTATGAGGTGACTACCTCAAGCTTTAAACCCTCAGAGGTAGTAATAACACCTGTGGGAAGAGGGACATTCTTCTTAACAAACCACATGACCTTTGTTTTGGAGGTGTTCAAAACAAGGTTAAGGGTAGAGAAAGCTTGTTGGACACAAATAAATCTTTGTTGTCGAGCATTTATCACAAAATCCGGGGTTAGGCCAGCTGAGTATAAGACTGTATCATCTGCATATAAATGGATGAGAGAGCTTCCTACCGTCTGAGCTATGTTGTTGATATAAATTGAGAAGAGCGTGAGGCCTAGGATTGAGCATTGGGGTACTCTGACTTCATACACTGCACTCTTTGAGAGAGGTAGTTAGAAAACCAGGCCAAAGTCCCCTCAGAGACACCAATACTCCTTAGCCTGCCCACAAGAATTGAATGGTCTACCGTATCAAAAGCTTTGGCCAAGTCAATAAAAATAGCAGCACGATATTTCTTAGAATCAAGGGCAATGGTGACATCATCGAAGACCTTTAAGGTTGCAGTGACACATTCATAACCTGAGCAGAAACAAGATTGCATACCGAAGAGAATACTATAGCTTTCAACAAAGCCAGTCAGGTTTTCCAACGCTTTTGATAAACATGGCAAAATAGAAATAGGCCTATAACAGTTAGGATCAGCTTGATCTCCTCCTTTAAATAAAGGACAAACTGTGGCTGCCTTCCGAGCAATGGGAAGCTCCCCAGAAAGGAAAGACASGTTAAAAAGGTTGGAGTTAGGATTGGCGATGATAGGGGCAGCAACCTTAAAGAAGGATCTAGGAAAACAAATTCCCAAGTTTATCAAGACATTCTACTGGAGAATGTAATGCTATCTGTCTGCCAATTGAAGCTCAACAGAAGTTGGGTGACGCAACAGGTCAACATCCCAAAACACAGAAGTAATTCAACAATAGAATGGATTCAACAGAAGAAAATACGCCTTCTTGAGTGGCCCAGTCAGAATCCTGATCTCAACCAAAGTGAGATGCTGTGACATGACCGCAAGAGAGCACCAGACATCCCAAGAATATACTGTACTGTACAGTTGAAGTCAGAAGTTTACATACACCTTAGCAAAATACATTTAAACTCAGTTTTTCACAATTCCTAACATTTAATCCTAGTAGAAATTCCCTGTCTTAGGTCAATTAGGATCACTACTTTATTTTAAGAAGGTGAAATGTCAGAATAATAGCAGAGCGAATTATTTATTTCAGCTTTTATTTCTTTCATCATATTCCCAGTTGGTCAGAAGTTTACATATATTCAATTAGTATTTGGTAGCATTGCCTTCAAATTGTTTAACGTGGGTCAAACAATTTGGGTAGCCTTCCACAAGCTTCCCACAATAAGTTGGGTGAATTTTGGCCCATTCCTCCTGATGTAGGTGGTGTAACTGAGTCAGGTTCGTAGGCCTTGCTCGCACACGCTTTTTCAGTTCTGACCACACATTTTCCATGGGATTGAGGTCAGGGCTTTGTGATGGCCACTCCAATACCTTGACTTTGTTGTCCGTAAGCCATTTTGCCACAACTTTGGAAGTATGCTTGGGGTCATTGCCCATTTGGAAGACCCATTTGCAACCAAGCTTTAACTTCCTGACTGATGTCTTGAGATGTTGCTTCAATATATCCACATAATTGTCCTACCTCATGATGCCATCTATTTTGTGAAGTGCACCAGTCCCTCCTGCAGCAAAGCACCCCCACAACATGATGCTGCCACCCCCGTGCTTCACGATTGGGATGGTGTTCTTCGGTTTGCAAGCTTCCCTCTTTTTCCTCCAAACATAATGATGGTCATTATGGCCAAACATTTCTATTTTGGTTTCATCAGACCAGAGGACGTTTCTCCAAAATGTACAATTTTTGTCCCAATGTTCAGTTGCAAACCGTAGTCTGGCTTTTTTATGGCGGTTTTGGAGCAGTGACTTCTTCCTTGCTGAGCAGCCTTTCAGGTTATGTTGATACAGGACTAATTTTACTGTGGATATGGATATTTTTGTACCAATTTCCTCCAGCATCTTCACAAGGTCCTTTGCTGTTGCTCTGGGATTGATTTGCACACCAAAGTACGTTCATCTCTAGGAGACAGAACACGTCTCCTTCCTGAGCGGTATGATGGCTGCGTGGTCCGATGGTGTTTATACTTGCGTACTATTGTTTGGATAGAGCATTGTGGTACCTTCAGGTGTTTGGAAATTGCTCCCAAGGATGAACCAGACTTGTGGAGGTCTACAATTTTTTTTCTGAGGTCTTGGCTGATTTCTTTTGATTTTCCCATGATGTCAAGCAAGAGGCAGGGAGTTTGAAGGTAGGCATTGAAATACATCCACAGGTACAYCTCCAGTTGACTCAAATGGTGTCAATTAGCGTATCAGAAGCTTCTAAAGCCATGACATCATTTCCTGTAATTTTCCAAGCTGTTTATTTGTCAGGAATTGTGAAAAACCAAGTTTAAAATGTATTTAGCTAAGGTGTATATAAACTTCCGACTTCAACTGTATGTCTTGAACAAGCTCGCCTGAGACGGTTTATGGGCACCTCTGAGACACAGGTCCCGACGACAACCCAACCTAGGTCTAGCTTCTGGGCGAATGGAGCGTCGTCTGAACCGTTGATTTGTTCCTGACTTTATGTACTCTCAAGACATCTCTGCCTAAGAGGAGAAGTATGTCTGCGTCAGGATCCAAAATTTGGGATCTCGTCTATAATGCATCTTAGGTGACTGTGGTGGCGAGCTGCGTATGGAGTGGGAATTTCTGAGTGTAGGGAAACTGGGTGGATTATTGACTGAAGCGCGCCAGCTAAACTGAGTTATGGATATAAAGAAGGACATTATCGAACAAAATGACCATTTGTGATGTAACTGGGACCTTTTGGAGTGCCAACAGCAGAAGATCATCAAATGTAAGGCATTTATTATATCGCTATATCTGACTTTCGTGTCGCACCTGCCTGGTGACGCTACCGTCCCACCTGCCCATAAGAAGTTAACTTCCATGGAGCTGGGCCGGGATGTACTGCTGAAAGGTGCCGGCCGCTTTCTTTGCATTTCACCATTACCTTACAGTTCTAGCGAGGTGGTTTGTGGAAGAGTAGCACTGAAAACACAGAGATTTCTTTGAGGGACTGTTTGCGGTCTTCCAGGGACTTCTCTCTGAAACCTCTACACTTCTTTAATGGATGAGGCTTGTTGTGGATGGAGCAGTGCTTATTCAAATCCACTGGTTTCTTCTGATCCACCTTGTTTTCATTTGAAAAAACGTGTGTCTTGTGGACAGATATTGTCTTCCCATGTAACACTATGTTCTAGCTAGCTATTTGTGTAGGTAGCTATCAAATAAACACAATGATATAGTAACTTGTTGACTTAACTCTGGAATGCCTACTTCAAGTGTTTTAGTACTAGTCTGTAATCTCAGGACTTAACCTATGCCTTTTTTTTTGTCTCGTCTCTTCTGACGGGTGCAGCATGGGAGGAGAAGAGGTTGAAGCTGGGGTCTGTCCTGACTTTGGCTTCTCTACGGATAAAGTTGGTGAACACCCAGAATGGAGGGAAGGGGACCAATGTTTTCTAACATGAATTTAGATGTGTATGATGTCCACTTTTCCTGCAGGCCATACGGGAGCTTCTCTACGATAGGGCTCATCCCTTGGGATGTGTCCAGGTACGATAGGCCAGGTAGATAGCCATTACTTTGCAGCTTCGAGCTCCAATAGTAGATCTCCAAGGTCACAGAGTCTCTGGGGTCCTGTATTTGTTACCTTGGGGAAGTTCTCCAAATTGACAGAGGGTCCTTTCAATGGCTTCGGGTGAGCCATAGCATTCCTCAAGTCTCTCCCAGAGCATCGTCAGCGCAGCTGGCAGATATCTGACATGGATTGCCTTTATCCTGCGTGCCTGCTGGGAAGACTTGACGAGCAGGTCAAGCTCTTCTCCTGCTGAAAGGCCTAGCTCTGATGTGGTATTATGGAAGGAGGCTTTCCAAGCCCAATAGTTCTCAGGTTTATCATCGAATGTGGTTAACTCCGTAGTGACCAACTGTCTGCGGGCAAGGTACTTGGCAAGGTCGTAGGGGTTCCCATGGGAAAGAGTAGGAGACTGCTGGTGACTTTCTTCTTTTATCCCTCCATTCCTCTGGTTGTTGGCCTTGGTCGTGCTGGCGAGGGTCGTATGACCTGGTGTAGGCTGTTCGTCTGTCTGTGTTTGGTTGGTGGCACAGGGCACGTTACCTGATGTAACTGTGTCGGCAGAGTCACGTGGTTCTTCATCCCTCACTCTGTTGAACTGCTGACTTGCACTAAGACTAGCATGGTCTATCACAGTCTAAGGTGCGCTGAAGGTGTTTCTGACGTGGGACTGTGGGTGAGACCCTGCCGGCCAAACCAAGATCTACTTCCTGTAGAGCTGCCTCCAGTATTTCTGCCTCAGCTAGTGCAGCATCTTTCTCTTCCTGCAGGGCATCAAAGGTAGCTTCGAGGCGGGCCTTCTCAACCTTAATGTCTATCTCTCTCTTAGCATAAGCTGCTCTGGCTTGGGCTGCTTCTGCTTTGGCTCTCGCTTTGGCGATGACTATAGTATCCCTTGAACTGGCTAACGATCTCAAACTGACTGATGATTCGTAAGAGCGAGAACTTATAGACTGTGCATCAAATGCGCCATGTTTCTCTTCAATTCTTTTGTCTTGCTGCGTAGCATTTTCCTTACTACTTTCTGCCATGATGATGTGAGGTAAGTGTCCCACGTAGGGTGAAGACTTAAGCTGGGGATGTTGTGATGGCTTGCTCTGTGCCAAGATAACAGCCCCGTAACTCTAGAATCCTTGCTGCTCCATGTGGAGGGTCCTCTCTCACGGATAGCTGTTCCTGTCTTTTCACTATACTGGACTCGCTAAACGTACAGTAGCCCTTATCCAGCTATCCAGKTAGTTAAACACTCATTCAAATAACTCTGAGAAGCAGGGTGCCATTTTGGAAGTTTACTTGAATCACAGTGTGAAACTGCAGCAAACACAAAAGTACATGTTTTCAGTTACAGTAATATAGAGCACAGAATGTCTCCCACAACAACTGCACTACATGTACGATATAAGGAATTTGAGTACTACCAATCTAGAGTTAAATCTAAAATACATTTACTAGAATGCAACTGTTTGCTTGATATTGCTCAGTTACGTGTCCCTAGGGAGAAATAGCACTGAAGCTAAAGCAAAGTAGCTAACAGCTAACTAAATTCTTCATATTTACAGAAACATGAAATGATATGTGATAAGCATGTATCTTGTGTTAGTAAACAAATGTACTTACAGACATTGTGTCTGACAAAGCAGGATGTTGAAGGATTGTAACTACTCTATCACACTTGCACATCTTACACATTGCTTCACTTCTGAAACTGCTTCCTGTCATATAAAACAAACAGGTAAATGCTACACTGCTGCACTTAAACTGACACTAGGGGGTGCTAAACAACTAACAGGTCCAGAACATTATCAGCATCAGCCCAAATAAATGCTTCACAGAATTCAAGTAACAGACACATCTCAACATCAACTGTTCAGAGGAGACTGCGTGAATCAGGCCTTCATGGTCGAATTGCTGCAAAACAAACACTACTGAAGGACACCAATCAAGAAGAAGAGACTTGTTTGGGCCAAGAAACACGAACAATGGACATCAGACCTGGTGAAATCTGTCAATTTTTTGGGGATTTTTGGTTCCAACCACTGTGTCTTTGTGAGACGAAGAGTAGGTGAAAGGATGATCTCTGCATGTGTGGTTCCCACCGTGAAGCATGGAGGAGGAAGTGTGATGGTGTCCATGTGCTTTGCTGGTGACACTGTCTACAATTTATTTARAATTCAAGGCACACTTAACCAGCATGGCTACCACAGCATTCTGCAGCGATATGCCATCCCATCTGGTTTGTGCTTAGTGGGACTAATATTTGTTTTTCAACAGGACAATGACCAAACACACCTCCTGGCTGAGTAAGGGCTATTTGACCAACAAGGAGAGTGATGAGTGCTGCATCTGATGACCTGGCTCCAATCTCAAACCAATTGAGATGGTTTGGGATGAGTTAGACCGCAGAGTGAAGGAAAAACAGCCAACAAGTGCTCAGCATATGTGGGAACTCCTTCAAGACTGTTGGAAAAGCATTCCAGGGGAAGCTGGTTGAGAGAATACCAAGAGTGTGCAAAGCTGTCATCAAGGCAAAGGGTGGCTACTTTGAAGATTCTCAAATATAAAATATCTTTTGATTTGTTTAACACTTTTTTGGTTACTACATGATTCCATATGTGTTATTTCATAGTTTTGATATATTCACTATTATTCCACAATGGAGAAAATAGTAAAAAATAATGAAAAACCCTGGAATGAGTAGTTGTGTCCAAACTTTTGACCGGTACTGTATGTTTTCTCAACAACAGGTTATGGTCAATAATATCAAAGGCTGCACTGAAATCTAACAGTACAGCTCCCACAATCTTCTTGTTATCAATTTCTTTCAACCAATCTTCAGTCATTTGTGTCAGTGAAGTACATGTTGAGGACCCTTATCTTTAAGCATTCTGAAAGTCTGTTGTCAATCTGTTTACAGAGAAATAGTGTCGTATTTGATCAAACACACTTTTTTCCCAACAGTTTGCTGAGAGCTGGCAGCAAGCTGATAGGTCTGCTGTTAGAACCAATAAAGGCTACTTTACCACTCTTGGGTAGCAGAATGACTTTGGCTTCCCTCCAGGCCTGAGGACAAACACCTTCCTCTAGACTCAGATTAAATATATGACTGATAGGAGTGGCCATAGAGTCAGCTATCATCCTCAGTAGCTTTCCATCTAAGTTATCAATGCCAGGAGGCTTGTCATTATTGATCGATAACAATAATTTTTCCACCTCTCCCACAGTAACTTAACAAAACTTACAATGCTTTTCTTTCATTACTCATTTTTTATGCATGAATACAATGGCTCACTGTTCGTTGTTTGCGCACTTTGTCAATTAAGTAATCATTAAAATAATTGGAAACATCAAATGGTTTTGTAATGAATAAGCCTTYTGATTCGATGGAAGATGGAGTTGGAGTTGTCCATCATTCTTAATACAGTATCATTGATCTTGGCTTCATAATACAGTTTTTTCTTCTGGCCACTTTTGTTGAATGGGAAAACTGAAGTGGTATCAGGGGTATGTGTCACGGCGGGAATCGGAGATGGAGTGCACTACATGGTGGGGAGAAGTACAGTGTCACACACACACTGTGCTTGGCACTCAGCAGTGAGAGCATTGTAGACAGAGTCATAAATACACCCAGCTTCCCCAGGCACTGGTCCAAGTTAAATATGTTGGTGGCCTGCCTACCTCTGCTGCAACAACAGAGCAACACATTTCAATTGGCATGGATTGTACTTGCTATTGGATTGGCTGTCTACTTAGTGTTGTTGCCTAAGGGGTTTGCATTGATTTTTAAATATCTACAATAAAGACATGTGCATGGCTAAACGTTGTATCATTCACCTTGTTGTAAAGGTCCAATCTCATTTAGGTGGAACAGCAATGTGATGTACTGGATGGAAAGGAGTTAATTCACAGTTAGATGTGCGCAGTATAAGGAATTGACTGAAGCACCGCAATTAATGTGATTTAATGTGATGTTTTACTGAGGAAGAGTAATGGGTGTCACTTATAAGGGTCAGTGCTATCCGGAATCGTTGGGACGTCTCTACCCCCAACCCTAACTTTACTCTAACCCCAGAGGCACAACTTTCACTGGGGACGGGGGGGAGGGGCATAACCCTCCCACATTCTGAAATTGCATTTTTATCATTGCACTGGGATATTAAACCCGGCACCGTGTGGTTTAGGACCATGCAGATGCCTCAGAGCAGTTGGGGTAGGCTGTTTTCTGGTTTCAGGAACGCACTGACAACACAGAGTGTGCAGACAGGCTGTGTGAAGGCAAAGCTTCTGAAGGGCTGGCCTATAGAACCAGCACGGGAGAGATGAACAGAGGCAGCTGCTGTCTGTGTTGCGCTTTTTCTCAAAGTTGTAAAAGCAAGCAGAGCAGAAACTGACAACTTTTGAGTTGACTGATCTAGCTAGCAAAGTATCTGCTGTTTGGCAGAAACAAAAGTTTTTATTAGTGCTGAACTAGTAGTGTAACTGACATGTTATGTTAGCCAATGTTTCATCCCCTCTCGATTGAAGTGAATTAGCGACTAGCAGCTAGTTAGCTGGCTAGTAGCTACCACAGCCAGTTCAGCTCTAACCTCTAGCTATCTTTCAGGTAACAATATCTAACAGCTGTTGTGTGTATGGAAATGTTTTGTAGCCTTTGTTTTGTCCCATTTCAACAGAAGTAAATTTGATGATGTCCCATTGTACCATTAGCTAGAGCTAGCCAAAAGTTTGCTAACGTTAGCTGGCTAGCTCACTAACTTTAGCTATTATTTTTGCCTCAATCACACTACACCTGAATCAAATGATGAAACCAGCAGACAAACGATTGAAGACTGAGTTTTTATTGGTCAGTATAGCAATGTAACATTATTGATCTGTCAGTTTCCCATGCCATAATTTTCACACTGACAGTATACACGCTCTACAGCCTTCACTGTCATGGTGCACAGTCAGTACACAACACTATGCTTATCATGTCTTAGCAGGATCAGATGGTGACAGGTCTCCCTGCAGTGCATGACAGCTAGGTAAGACCATGTTACAGAGCTCATGTGAATTTTGCAGTACAGTGCATTCAGACCACTTTACTTTTTCCACATTTTGTKACATTATAGTCTTATTCTAAAATGTATTTTCTTTTTTATTCCCGCATCAATCTACACACAATACCCCATAATGACGAAGCAAAAACATACATTTTGTATTTTTAGCAAATGTATCAGAAATAAAAAACTTAAATATCACATTTACATAAGTATTCAGACCCTTTACTCTGTACTTTATCAAAGCACCTTTGGCAGTGATTACAGCCTAAAATCTTCTTGGTAATGACGCTACAAGCKTGGCAGACCTGTATTTCTTCTCTGCAGATCCTTCCAAGCTCTGTCAGGTTGGATGGGGAGTGTCACAGCACAACTATTTTCATGTCTCTCCAGAGATGTTCGATCGGGTTCAAGTCCGGCGCTTTGGCTGTGCCACTCAAGGACATTCAGAGACTTGTCCTGAAGCCCCTCTTGCTTTGTCTTGGCTGTGTGCTTAGGGTCGGATTTTCATCAGACCAGAGAATCTTGTTTCTCATGTTCTGAGAGTCCATTAGGTGCCTTTTGGCAAACTCAAAGCGGACTGTCATGTGCCTTTTACAGAAGAGCGGCTTCCGTCTGGCCACTCCACTATAAAGGCCTGATTTCTGGAGTTCTGCARAGATGGTTGTCCTTCTAAAAGGTTCTCCCATCTCCTCAGAGGGACCATCGGGCTCTTGGTCAAGGAGGTGACCAAGGCCCTTCTCCCCCGATTGCTCAGTTTGGCCAGGCGGCCAGGACTAGGAACAGTCTTGGTGGTTCCAAACTTCTTCCATTTAAGAATGTTGGTGGCCACTGTGTTCTTGGGTACTTTCGATGCTGCAGAATTTTGTTGATGCCCTTCCCCAGATCTGTGCCTCGACACAATCCTGTCTCGGAGCTCTATGGACAATTCTTCCGACCTCATGGCTTGGTTTTTGCTCTGACATGCACGGTCAACTGTGGGACCTTATATAGACAGGTGTGTGCTTTTCCAAATCATGTCCAATCAAATTAATTTACCACAGGTGGACTCCAATCAAGATGTAGAAACATCTCAAGGATGTTCAATGGAAACAGGATGCACCTGAGATCAATTTCAAGTCTCATGCAAAGGGTCTGAATACGTATGTTAATAATGTATTTGTTATTGTTTTTTAAATATTCCACAATTTCTAAATATCTGTTTTCACTTCGTCATTATAGGGTATTGTGTGTCGATTTATGAGGATTTATTTAATCCATTTTAGAATGAGACTGTAACATAACAAAATGTGGAAATAGTCAAGAGGTCTGAATACTTTCCGAATGCACCATATATTATAACAATCAGTGAATGGATACAAAGTTCCATCTTGAGTTGATAGGTAGGCTACAGTCTGGGTGTCACGCCCTGACCTTAGAGATCCTTTTTATGTCTCTATTTTGGTTGGTCAGGGCGTGAGTTGGGGTGGGCATTCTATGTTTTGTTCTGTGTGTTGTATTTCTATGTGTTTGGCCTGGTATGGTTCCCAATCAGAGGCAGCTGTTGTCTCTGATTGAGAACCATACTTAGGTAGCCWGTTCCCACTTGTGTTTGTGGGTAGTTGTTTTATGTTTTGTGTATTGCACCTTGCAGAACTGTTCGTTTGTCGTTTTTTGTTTTTTGTTCTAGTATTCATATTTATTAAAAGGATTATGAATACTTACCACGCTGCACCTTGGTCTTCTCCTTCTCCCGACGACGTTCGTTACAGAACTACCCACCACCAAAGGACCAAGTAGCATGTAATGGACTCCTGGACATGGGAGGAAATATTGGACGGCAAGGGACCCTGGGCACAGCCGGGAGAGTATCGCCGGCCGAAAGAGGAGCTGGAGGCAGCTAGAGCGGAGCGGCRACACTACGAGGAATTGGCTCGAGGTAACGTGCACGAGAGGCAGCCCCAGAAAATGTTTTGGGGGGGAGGCACACGGGGAGATTGGCGGAGTCAGGTAGGAGACCTGAGCCAACTCCCCATGCTTACCGTGGCGAGAGCGTGACCGGGCAGGTGTCCCCAGTGCGCACGCATAGCCCGGTGCGCTACATCGCAGCTCCTCGAATCGGCCGGGCTAGAGTGGGCATCGAACCAGGAGGGATGATGCCGGCTCAGCGCATCTGGTCTCCAGTGCGTCTCCTCGGCCCGGGTTATACAGCACCAGCCCTACGCACGGTGTCCCCGGGTTCGCCAGCACAGCCCAGTGTAGCCTGTTCCAACTCTCCGCACTTGCCGGGCTACAGGGGGTATCCAGCCAGGACCGCTTGTGCAGGCTCGTTGCTCGAGACCTCCAGTGCGCCTCCACGGCCCAGTGCATCCGGTGCCTCGGCCAAGGACAAGGCCTCCTGCATGTCTCCCCAGCCTGGTGAGTCCTGTGCCTTCTCCCAGAGCCAGGCCCTCGTGTGTGTGTCTCCACTCCAGTGATGATCCATGGCAAGGAGCCTCCAGTGGTGATCCATTGCACGAAGCCTCCAGTGGTGATCCATGGCACGAAGCCTCCAGTGATGATCCATGGCACGAAGCCTCCAGTGGTGATCCAGGGCACGAAGCCTCCAGTGATGATCCATGGCACGAAGCCTCCAGTGTAGATCCATGGCACGAGCCTCCAGTGATGATCCATGGCAGAAGTCCAGTGATGATCCATGACACGAAGCCTCCAGTGATGATCCATGGCACGAAGCCTCCAGTGATGATCCATGGCAAGAAGCCTCCAGTGGTGATCCATGGCACGAAGCCTCCAGTGATGATCATGGCAGAAGCTCTCAGTGGTGATCCATGGCACGAAGCCTCCAGTGATGATCCATGGCACGAAAGCCTCAGTGATGATCCATGGAAGAAGCATCCAGTGGTGATCCATGGCAAGAAGCCTCCAGTGGTGATCCATGGCACGAAGCCCCCAATGCTGATCCATGGCACAAAGCCTCCAGTGAGGAGTTTTTGCACGAGACCTCCAGCGATGCCCATCAGTACGGAGCTCCCCAGCGTCGCCTCTGTCGGAGCCTCCAGCGTCGCCTCTAGTCCGGAGCCTCCAGCGACGGATTTCAGTTCGGAGCTGCCAGAGTCGCCCTCCTGTCCGGAGCTGCAGAGTCGCCCTCCTGTCCGGAGCTGCAGAGTCGCCCTCCTGTCCCGGAGCTGCCAGAGTCGCCCTCTCTTCCGGAGCTGCCAGAGTCCGCCCTCCTGTCCGGAGCTGCCAGAGTCGCCCTCCTGTCCGGAGCTGCCAGAGTCGCCTCCGTCCGGAGCTGCCAGAGTCGCCCCTCGTCCGGACTGCAGAGTCGCCCTCCTGTCCGGAGCTGCCAGAGTCGCCCTCCTGTCTGGGGCCCGCTGCTAGGGTCGCCAGTCCGGGGTCGGCGGCGAGGGTCCCGCTCTAGAGGTGCCACCTAAGTGGGCCAAGCCAGAAGTGGTGCGGAGTCTACGTCCTGCACCAGAGCCGCCACCGCGGTGAAATGCCCACCCAGACCCTCCCCTATAGGTTGAGGTTTTAACGGCCGGAGTCCACACCTTTGGGGGGGGGGGGGGGTACTGTCACGCCCTGAGATCCTTTTTATGTCTCTATTTTGGTTGGTCAGGGCGTGAGTTAGGGTGGGCATTCTATGTTTTGTTCTGTGTGTTGTATTTCTATGTGTTTGGCCTGGTATGGTTCCCAATCAGAGGCAGCTGTCAATCGTTGTCTCTGATTGAGAACCATACTTAGGTAGCCTGTTCCCACCTGTGTTTGTGGGTAGTTGTTTTCTGTCTTGTGTATTGCACCTTGCAGAACTATTCGTTTGTCGTTTTTGTTGTTTTTTGTTCTAGTATTCGTATTTATCAAAAGGATTATGAATACTTACCACGCTGCACCTTGGTCTTCTCCTTCTCCCGACGACGTTCGTTACACTGGGATCTGGGAATAATGGTTATTTCAAGTATTGAACCATTGATTTTATTCTTGGATATTATAATGTATAAACGTACACCAAGGTTATTCTTTGTCATGCCTCATCTGAGGAGGACCAGATTGTGAAAAGTTCAGGCAGCCAGGGAAGACCAGTCTGTGATGGCACAGAGGTGAACTTTTGCAGATAAACTGTCTTCTTTGTTGTCCAGCAAACACTGGACAAGCCAGAAGCTTCAATGAATTAAACTATTTTAAGGCAGTCTGACAAACCTCTAAAGTTGATTTCCAAACGGTTTCAAGGGTTGATCGTTGTTTTCACAAAGCGTTAAAAAAAATGTGAGGAAGACCTGGGAGACGCTATTGATCATGATGAATGGATACAGATATGTTAGAATGCCCAGTAATGTTCATATAATCTCAGACATAAACTACCGTAATTTAAGACAATCCATAGAACATACAATATGCCAGTTAAACGGAATATCATGCGCTCAGAAATGCCATTAGTCTGGTAGAGGTGTAAAACACAAAAAGGGACATATTTGCATATGTTATGGTCTGATGAAGGCTGGGTGAATTCTGGGAAAGAGTGTGTTCTTTTATCTCAGCATGTCTACAGATTCTCCCTGTTTTTGTTGGCTTGGAAATGTTGATACTGGAGACTGTCATCAGAAGAAACTATGTAACCAAGCATTTATAGGGGCTAAGAAATGCATTGCCATTAATTGGAAGGTTGTTTATCCTCCCACAATGTCACAAAGGATGGCAGAAATGTCAAGTTATGTATCACTAGATTTGATTTATTACGAGATTAGGGGTATACTGTGCAACTTTCATAAAGTCTGGAATCCTTATATGGAATAATGTACAACATAAGGAGTCTGTTTTAAAAACATGCCCACGTCAGGGGAAATACCTATTCAGGCAATCCCTAGATGCTGGGCTGCTCATTCCTGGCCCTGGGGTCTTCTGTACTGTTGGTTGTCACTCTGGCCTTGGCCTAACACACCTGACACCAATAATGAATGTTTCATTAGGATCCTAAAGCTGAGTGGGGTGCTTTGGGTTGGGGTGCTGCATGGCAGTGGACACTTAGGGGCAGGACGGGGTGACCCAGCTTTATTGTGTGCAATTAAAAAGAGCTCTACAGTACTAGGCCTATGATATGAAATATATGAAGGATTGTCACGCCTTGACTTTAGTTATATTTGGTTAGGTCAGGGTGTAACAAGGGTGGTTTGTTTAGTTTTTGAATTGTCTAGGGGTTTTTGTCTTGTCTAGGGTTTTTTGGTTATCTATGGGGATTTTTYGATTGTCTAGGGGTATGTAGGTTTATGGTGGCCTGAATGGGTTGGCAACCTATTTAGGTTGCCATTTTCCATGTTGGTTTTGTGGGTAGTTGTCCATGTTTAGTTGCCTGTGAGCACTACGTTGTCGTCACATGTCGGTTGGTTGTTTATTGTTTTGTTGGCGTCGTTAAACAAGTATGTACGCTCAAAACGCTGCGCCTTGGTCCACTCCTTTAAACGGCCGTGACAAGGATGTAGTGTTGCTGTGTGTAGGAGGTGTGTGTTTTCATTAAACTATTGATTTCTAAACTTTTCACTTGAGACATAAAAATTTAAAAAAGATGGAAAGGAAACTTGTGTTGGGAGAACGTTGAGTTATTGACTAGACTGGTTGGGGTCGGGCATCTTAATAAAGACAATCAAAATTAAGTCTTGGTACTTTTTGTAAGAGTTGATCATTTGTTATGCTATTGGTTAAAGGTGCAAAGCAATATTGATTATTGAAATATCATTGATCTACTTCAGTCTTATCAATCACTTAAACATGTTTAATAATTGTCTCTTACAAATCAAATCAAATGTTATTTGTCACAGCCGCGGAACAGGTGTACTAGACCTTACAGTGAAATGCTTACTTACAAGCCCTTAACCAACAATGCAGTTTTAAGAAAAATACAACACAAAAAAGAACTAAAGTAACAAATAATTAAAGAGCAGCAGTAAAATAACAATAGCGAGGCTATATACAGGGGGTACCGGTACAGAGTCAATGTGCGTGGGCACCGGTTAGTCGAGGTAATTGAGGTAATGTATACATATCGGTAGAGTTATTAAAGTGACTATGCATAGATAATAACAGTGAGTAGCAGCAGCGTAAAAGAGGGGGGGCAATGCAAGTAGTCTGGGTAGCCATTTGATTAGATGTTCAGTAGTCTTATGGCTTGGGGCTAGAAGCTGTTTAGAAGCCTCTTGGACCTAGACTTGGCACTCCGGTTCCACTTGCTGTGCAGTAGCAGACAGAACAGTCTATGACTAGGGTGGCTGGAGTCTTTGACAATTTTTAGGGCCTTTCTCTGACACCGCCTGGTATAGAGGTCCTGGATGGCAGGAAGCTTGGACCCAGTGATGTACTGGGCCGTACGCGCTACCCTCTGTAATGTCTTGCGGTCGGAGGCAGAGCGGTTGCCATACCAGGCAGTGATGCAACCAGTCAGGATGCTCTCGATGGTGCAGCTGTAGAATCTTTTGAGGATCTGAGGACACATGTCAAATCTTTTCAATCTCCTGAGGGGGAATAGGTTTTGTCGTGCCATTTTCACGACTGTCTAGGTGTGCTTGGACCATGTCAGTTTGTTGGTGATGTGGACACCAAGGAACTTGAAGCTCTCAACTTGCTCCACCACTTCCCCGTCGAAGTGAATGGTGGCGTGCTCAGTCCTCCTTTCCTGTAGTCCACAATCATCTCCTTAGTCTTGATCACGTTGAGGGAGAGGTTGTTTTTCTGGCACCACATGGCCAGGTCTCTGACCTCCTCTATGTTGTCTCGTAGTTGTTGGTGATCAGGCCTACCAATGTTGCGTCATCGGCAAACTTAATGATGGTGTTGGAGTCATGCCTGGCCGTGCAGTCATGAGTGAACAGGGAGTACTCACCTAGTTTGATATGTTCTTTTGTTCTAAATAGAGACGACTGGAAGATCCATGGGTCATATTAGATTGTGTAGAAATTCGGGAAATGAGCTTTAGATGCCCCAAAAGATAGTTGTGCCCCTGCCTAACCTTAACCCTTACCTTAACCCTTCCCTTAACCATTTTAAATTTCAACTAATGGGGTAGGKATTTCCCAAGGATCCCTGATAGTAGGAACCCACTTATAAGGGCACCTACAGCCAGTTTGTTTTTTAAACAATTCAACGTTTCGATGACACTTTATTAACAGAGAGGATTGATATGTACATCTGCCAATACAGTCTGAAATACCAAGTGTCGTCTAATTACTTGGTCTTAATTGTAATTACACACAGCCTTCCTTCTCCAGGGTTCTCAGAACACCAACTCCCAGAAGCCTCTGTGGCTGGAGCCTGTGTAGCAGTAGCTGTTTGTTTGGTGAGGGCTTAGGGTGCAAACAGACAGAACTAATCTCTGACAAATTGCTGCACTGCCAAAACAGCTGCAGCAGCAAGCAATACATGACACTGGATTTAACTTTATGGGACTTTAATTGAAAGAAAGTAATTTAGTTGATTAAAACGCCAATTTTAGACAACATGCTTCTTTTTGCGCCATTCTCAAATTGACACAGTAGTTAGGGCCTTGCTGTTTGTTGCTATTTTCATTTGTCTTAAGGATGTTTTAAGGCTGCTTAGAGCTTTGCCACATCTAAAAACTGATACAGTAGGCTACAGATACAGTAGGCTACACACACCAAACTCCCCAAAAGGGTTAATGCCCCTTATTAAAGGGATGAGACAATTTTTGGGGGATTGCCACTGAAAATAACGCTGTAAGAAATATCAGATAATCTACATTACATCAGTAAAAAAAAGAATGTATTTTTACTCATGGTATAACATTAATTATTAGTTTAAGGAACATTTGAATGAGTCCAATCAAAGTTTGAACCACTCATAACCATTTCCTCATTTCCACACCAGTCATCGTCGTGAGTCATTTGAAATAAAAATCCAGAAAAGACTGCCTGCTGTGCATATTTAGATTACCATAAAACAAGGTTCATATGACTCCATTGACCATTATCAGGACATTGGTTAATTAACCCTTGTGTTGTCTTAATGGTCAAAAATGTTTAACAGCAGAGAAAACCCCCTAACATTTTTTTACATTGATGACTTTTCCTAGAGTGACCCCAACATTAGAAAAAGTGAAACATCGCCTTTGTTAATATTTCCATGAAAGCTGTACACCACCAGGGTACAAAGATTGTTTTAGGGTCATTTTTGACCCGGCAGTTATAAAATCATTTACACACCACAAAGACACAATGAGAAATTGAGATTGTGTGCTACTGATTGAACCCCTCCACAACCTCAGACATGACTCAAGTTCACAGAGAAAATAAATATCTTGAAAGCATTGTTTACTAATAGGGAATGCAGTCAGAGTCTATAAAGGTGCTGCAGATGACAGTCCCCCCAGTTTTCTCTTTGCTGAAGCTATGAGTGCATGTTTCAGGTCCTTGTCACCATATGACAACCAGGGCAGGATGGCAGCACAATATGTCATAAGGATGACCCCAGGGCCCACAAGACATGCAGTTGCCAATGCCCAGGACATTCTACATGTTCATCTCACCAGCCATCGAATAGAATCATCCTGGAGATGACAAATTTGGAGGGTTTCCGTAAATAAGGAGACACCTAGAAATAAATGGATAAGATTGACCTTTGTGCCTACATAGGGCTGCTAATCTTAGTGGGTGTGTATAGGTCCTGAGGCGAGGCTACATGTAGTCTCTGGGATGCAGAGAATGGAAGGGCAATTTTCCGTGCCACGATGCCACTGAAAGTCTTCCACACTTTCTCAAGAATGCTAAGATTTGATAACCGTGAGTTAAGACCTGCAAGACGTGTGAAAGCCAATTTGGCGGCCATAAGAGTGGTCTGGGAGAAGTGGGTGGAGTGTCTACCATACCTCTACAACCTTGGGCCTGAAGTAACAGTCGATAAGCAACTGGTTCCATTCAGATTATATTTTCATATCTGTAATGTAAAAAGAAAACAGAAAACTTGAGCGTGCATAACTATTCACCCCCCCCAAAGTCAATACTTTGTAAAGCCACCTTTTGCAGCAATTACAGCTGCACGTCTCTTGGGTATGTCTCTATAAGCTTGGCACATCTAGCCACTGGGATTTTTTCCCATTCTTCAAGGAAAAACTGCTCCAGCTCCTTCAAGCTGGATGGGTTCCGCTGGTGTACAGCAATCTTTAAGTCATACCACAGATTCTCAATTGGATTGAGGTCTGGGCTTTGACTAGGACATTCCAAGACATTTAAATGTTTCCCCTTAAACCACTTGAGTGTTGCTTTAGCAGTATGCATAGGGTCATTGTCCTGCTGGAAGGTGAACCTCCGTCCCAGTCTCAAATCTCTGGAAGACTGAAACAGGTTTCCATCAAGAATTTCCCTGTTTTTAGCACCATCCATCATTCCTCCATTCTGACCAGTTTCCCAGTCCCTGCCGATTAAACACATCCCCACAGCATGGTGGTGGCAGCATGATGGGATGAGAGGTGTTGGRTTTGCGCCAGACATAGCATTTTCCTTGATGGCCAAAAAGCTAAATTTGTCTCATCTGACCAGAGTATCTTCTTCCATATGTTTGGGGAGTCTCCCACATGCCTTTTGGCAGACACCAAACTTGTTTTCTTATTTCTTTCTCTAAGCAAAGGCTTTTTTCTGGCCACTCTTCCATAAAGCCCAGCTCTGTGGAGTGTACAGATTAAAGTGGTCCTATGGACAGATTCTCCTCTGTGGAGCTTTTGCAGCTCCTTCAGGGTTATCTTTGGTCTCTTTGTTGCCTCTCTGATTAATGCCCTCCTTGCCTGGTCCGTGAGTTTTGGTGGGCGGCCCTCTCTTAGCAGGTTTGTTGTGGTGCCATATTCTTTCCATTTTTGAATAATGGATTTAATGGTGCTCCATGGGATGTTCAAAGTTTCAGATATTCTTTTATAACACAACCCTGTCCTTGACCTGTTTGGAGACCTCCTTTGTCTTCATGGTATCGCTTGCTTGGTGGTGCCAATTGCTTAGTGGTGTTGCAGACTCTGGGGCCTTTCAGAACAGGTGTACATATACTGAGATCATGTGACACTTAGATTGCACACAGGTGGACTTTATTTAACTAATTATGTGACTCCTGAAGGTAATTGTTTGCACCAGATCTTATTTAGGGGCTTCATAGCAAAGGGGGTGAATACATATGCCCCACTTTTCTTTTTTCTTTTTTAAACAAGTAGTTTTTTWAATTTCACTTCACCAATTTGGACTACTTTGTGTATGTCCATTACATGAAATCCAAATAAAAATCCATTTAAATTACAGGTTGTAATGCAACAAAATAGGAAAAACGCAAAGGGGATGAATACTTTTGCAAGGCACTGTATTATCTCTTTTTATTTGTATTTATTGTATTGTTTATTCACCTTGTGGGTGGGGGCAATGGTTCAGAAAATGTAGTATTTGTAGTTCAATTCCTCATTGTACAGTATATATGAATATATCATTATGTGGCCAAAAAAGTTCAAGACTGTTTCCCTTCAATAAAATGCATTCGAAACTACTTCCTGCACATTTCTTCTACTTTCTTAGGCTATAAGTGCTATCTCTTGTTAAAAAATTATGTTTACACCTATGCGGTACCTTAAGCAATAATAATAAACTTCTACTTTAGTAAAGAAAACAATTATGGCTGGTGTGTTGTAATAAAAATGAGTGTTGTCCAATGGTTAAATGCAGTCTTTCTGCATTGTGAAGAGAGAAAACACAGATATTCACAAAGTTTGTGATGAATGACAGGTTGTTTCTTCATGCAAAATAGATTTGGGGTTTAATATTCAATTAAGCTGCTTTATTTTAGGGGTTTAGTGAAGGCGGGTCATTTTTTTACCCTTAGGACAAGGGAGGTATACAGAATGTTAAGACTACACAATTAAAACAAGCCTATTGGTATGAGAGGAAATTAAATAATGGTACAATGATATGTAATAGCAGTGTGAGGTGCATAATACAGTACAGGTCGTGACATTTGTATTAGCATTGCTACACCTATCCTCCCTATCATGATATCTAAAATTATAATGAGTTATTTTATATATTTTTCAACATTTATGACTATAGGGACAGGATCTTTTCCTGACCTACTTGGTGTACAGCAACCAGGGAGAACTCCAGGCCCTACGCAATACAAAAGTGGGGAAACTATATGGTAGCTACCAGTATAGCCATCTGGCTGTGTTCATTTTTGATGTTCAGAATTTTCCAAGTTTAGACTCTGATTTACATTGTCAAATGTGTCTTCCTACACGGATACATCCCTTTAACAGTTTTTAAAAGCAGCACACTGTTAAAATCTTTGCCCTTCTTTTTGAGGATAATTAGGGGTGAACATTTTACAGAATATTCCATGCACCGTGTGTTAAACCGGGACATCCCTAAATTATTCTACTTGTGCTGCATAGTTAAGGATAAACAGCAAATTAGTTGCGATTGGTGTGGGAGATGAAAAGCGGGGTGAGGAGGACTGAGCGTGAGATGCAGTTTTGATACCTAGGGATACAAAGGGGCCTGAGGCCAATGGTGCTCCAGCACTGCAGTTTACAGGGGAGATGAAGTCAGCATTAGAGAGAGGGGTGAGAGAGAGCAAGAGCGAGGGAGAGAGGAGGCCTCAACTCCAACTCCACACTCTCATGATTCTCTTTCAACTCGCGTCCAATTTCTTTGCTACGCACGCTCCGCGCAGAGCTGAGCCTCTGAGCCCAGACTGGTGTCATAGACTAGACCAGCGGTTCCCAAACTAGGAGTCACAACCCCATGTGGGGTCGCCTGATATGAAAATGGGGTCACGGTAGGTTTTCCAAAATCCTGGTAAAAAAAGAATAATAATAATGATAATAATATTGTCTTTGTCTCTGAAAATCATTGTAATGTGGTTAACCTTAAAAACTAAATGAAAATTATTCATATAAAAAAGTTAAAATTCAACCAGAGAGCTTCCTTAGATCATGGGAAAAGTCTGCGCGCTATGAAACCACACAGAGACTTTGATATTACCGGCCACAACTTATATGGTGAAAACAATGTGTGAGGAGGCAGAGGCACAGAAACTCACATCAATATCTTTGACAGATAACACAGTGAAGCTAAGAATTAAAACTATAGCTAGCAATCAAGAGGAAACTGACTGAATTACTCAAACCCCCCACCTCATGGTCTCCAAATGGATGTTAGCTGTGAGGGCCGTTATGCCCATGCATTGACTTTTATTTGCTACACGTTGGGGGATGCTATTCTCAGGGATATATTGTTCTGTCTTTCCCGAGCATGAAACGGCACAGGGGATGTTCAGTGTGCAGCGTGGCTGTATTGACGAAAAACAGATTCCAGATCCCACTGTCTATCACGGGACTGCGGGCAGGCCTCTGCACTCTAGTTATGAATGTGTCTCCCTCTGCCATGTGGATGCATTGTATGATACACCCACTGAGCTATATGGATACACCGAGGGTAACTGGCGGCAAAAATAGCTGATTACAGAACTCAGAGATACTGTATGCAGCAGGTAACTTTGATTGTAAACTACATCACACACACATGTTCGTAAATCTATGTGAAGATATGGGATCAGAGCATGACAATGTTCTATTTCACACAGAGGCTTGGTGGTTATCGAGGGGGATTGTTGGAGAAAAAAAAATAATCGAGAGAGGAACTATCATCTGCAATGGATGTAAAAAAAAACAGACTTTGTTGACTTTCTGTATAATGAAAATAAAATGTGTCTCCTTGCCTATGTAACAGACTTAACTGAGAAACTGAACGCACGGAACTCAAGCATGCAGGGGAAATACAAAAGAAATCTACGGATGAGTGACCGAATCAGCAAAATCCATTTTTACTGTGATCCTGAAATCGAACAGCTGATTTAGTTGTCATTTGACCGAATGCTGCAGACAATGCATTCACTGGTCACTAAGAATGAGTTTTTGTTCCTGACTTCAAGGGAATACTGTGCTATCTCCCTCTGAGCATTAAAACTCATGGTATGCTGATTCAGTGCTCTCGTCTACATTTAAAAACAAATATCGATCCAGGTTGGATGTGACAGGAGAGATGAGGTGCGCACTGTCGACCATACCCACTGACTTTGAGATGCTCCGACGGGACATGCATCAAGGATGGTGGTGAGATAAGAGAAATGATGTCAGACTCATTTGCAATTGACTGTCATAGCCCCACCTTAAAAGTATATGACGGTGAGTTGAGAATGCAATCAGAAATACTATTAGAATGTTTTGGAATTGACTGCCATATCCCCAATTAAAAAATGTAACATTGGCTGTTATTACATTATTTTTTTTACATGGTTGGGTCAGGAGAATTTTCAGATATCAAAATGGGGTTGTGGGCCAAAAAAGTTTGGRAACCCCTGGACTAGACATAACATAGTAAATGTAAATCTGGGACACTCAAATTAGTATGATATGTTACGTTTGGTATGGTTACTTAAGGAAAAAAAACGAAAGGATGGCTGTTGGTCGGGGTGGATTGGTAGTTTTATAAAGCCAAGTTTGAGTGTTCGAATTTCATCACGGACAACTTTTGCATTTTAGTTAATTAGCAAATTTGCAACCACTTACTACTCTTTAGCTAATTTGCAACTACTTACCCTAACGCTAACCTTAACCCTTTTAGCTAAACCTTTCCCTAACCCTAATCATATCCATTTAACCTAACTCCTAAACATAACTTTAACCCCTAACCCTCACCCCTAGCCTAGCAAACATTAGCCAGCTATMTGTTTGAGTTAGCCAACGTTAGCCACAACAAATTGAAATTTGTAACATATCATATGTTTAGAAAATTCGTAACATATTGTAATTCATAACATATACAAAATGGATGATGGACATCCACAAATTAATAGATACAGTACCATTACAAATCTAACATGAAATGAAGTGTCTCGGATTTTCATACATAAGAACATGAAATGCTCTGAGAACACGTTACAGAGCCAAGAGAGAAAGCAGTCGCTTCCTAGATCTGGCCCTATGCTCAACCTTTTCAGCTCACCACTGATTGCGTTTCTCAACAGCCTGCCTCAGAATAGAACCAGGGACCAGGAGGACAGATAAAGTTCTTCTTTTGACACACCCCTGAGCTCAAGTTAGCTCGTGTCCAGTACCCTTCCCTCCCCCTCCCCTTTTCACCTCCTCTCCACCAATTCTACATAGTGTACCAGAGGGGTATCCTATGAAGCAGGTTTGAGGAGTTAGCGAGGTAACTCTGAGTTCGACTCGGGATAATCGGTCATACGAAAGTGGCTCACCTTTTAGTCAAGTACATTTCAATGGCAATGAATCCTTCAGAGCTAACCTGCTATGGGGCAAGCTAACTCACAGCTAACTCCACTTACCCTGAATGAAATGACTGAGCCACGAGTTGAGGACCAATGAAATCAGATGTTTCAGCATTGTCTCAATGAAAAGTCCAGCGTTTGACTAGCCATGAGTGACATGCACGTGCAATTACAAGCCTGCTAGCGTTAGCGGGATGTGTAGTAGGGATGAAGCCTGAGCTGGAAAGTAAACAGGAGCTGGTTAGCTTTAGAAAACCCTGAGTAGATCTGGCTTGCTTCGTAGTATACCCCTCTGGTATGGTGCAAATATAATTGGGCCTGTAGAGGCTGCTGCATGTCAGTGTAGCTGAGTGGAACTTCTCAAACAGAATTTACTGAATGGCATATTCAGGACCCATGACTCATACTTTGTTGTATTATGAACAAACCATCTGATGCCTTCCTTCACCACTATTTTTTACCAACTACTTTCAAAGTTGCGATGGGTACTTCCCGATCACAATTACGCTTCAAGGCACCTAACTTGATAGCTTTTTCAGGACTGATAGCTCCTGATAGCTATTTCAGTCAATACTGTCAACACTGATTTGTACCCCACACTAGTTGTAAAATAATCAAAATTGTTTCCGTTGTATCGGAATTCCCTGTCTGATTTACGCAGACAGTTGGCATAAGTCCATTCATGACTCAGTTAAAGCTGTGATCACTGGACCTCCAAATTAATTTTTGCCACTCCACTAAAATAATAACTTTGGAAGACATTGTAAATTGATGTTGGAAATTGGCCAGTGTATAACGTGAAGCAAATGTTGGCTAATGCATCAGCCTAAGGTAAAATATGAGCGTTGGGATTTATATACACATAAAACACTTCTCTATAAGATTTAATGGGCATTACAGTACACTTTAACCATTAGAATAATTGTAACGGTTTAAGTGCTAAATGTTCTGATTCAGAGAGTTATAGACACCTTTCGTAGCCATATATACATATGGACAAGCGATGTCAGAGCGGAACAGACTAAGATACAGCAGAAAAGTATATAAAACAGTATATACATATGAGATGAGTAATGCAAGATGTGTAAACATTATTAAGTGAATGAGATACTGGAGAATTGTATAGAAAACAGTATATACTGTATACATGAGATGAGTAACGGCAGATATGTAAACATTAAGTGACTAAGATATCGTAGAATAGTATAGAATACAGTATATACAGTTTGAAGTCGGAAGTTTACATACACCTTAGCCAAATACATTTAAACTCAGTTTTTCACAATTCCTGACATTTAGTCCTAGTAAACATTCCCTGTTTAAGGTCAGATAGGATCACCACTTTATTTTAAGAATGTGAAATGTCAGAATAATAGTGGAGAGAATGATTTATTTCAGCTTTTATTGCTTTCATCTCATTACCAGTGGGTCAGAAGTTTACTAACACTCAATTACTATTTGGTAGGATTGCCTTTAAATTGTTTAACTTGGGTCAAACGTTTCGGGTAGCCTTCCACAAGCTTCCCACAATAAGTTGGGTGAATTGTGGCCCATTCTTCCTGACAGAGCTGGTGTAACTGAGTCAGGTTTGTAGGCCTCCTTGCTCGCACACGCTTTTTCAGTTCTCCCCACAAATGTTCTATAGTACTGAGGTCAGGGCTTTGTGATGGCCACTCCAATACCTTGACTTTGTTGTCCTTAAGCCATTTTGCCACAACTTTGGAAGTATGCTTGGGGTCTTTGTCCACTTGGAAGACCCATTTGCGACCAAGCTTTCACTTCCTGACTGATGTCTTGAGATGTTGATTCAATATATCCATCTATTTTGTGAAGTGCACCAGTCCCTCCTGCAGCAAAGCAACCCTACAACATGATGCTGCTACCCCCTTGCTTCACGGTTGGGATGGTGTTCTTCTGCTTGCAAGCCTCCCCCTTTTTCCTCCAAACATAACGATGGTCATTATGGCCAAACAGTTCTATTTTAGTTTCATCAGACCAGAGGACATTTCTCCAAAAAGTAAGATTTTTGTCCCCATGTGCAGTTGCAAACTGTAGTCTGGCTGTTTAATGGCGGTTTTGGAGCAATTGCTTCTTMCTTGCTGAGCGGCCTTTCAGGTTATTTCGAAATAGGACTCGTTTTACTGTGGATATAGATACTTTTGTACCCGTTTCCTCCAGCATCTTCACAGGGTCCTTTGCTGTTGTTCCGTGATTGATTTGCACTTATCCAAAGTATGTTCATCTCTAGGAGACAGAACGCGTCTCCTTCCTGAGCGTTATGACGGCTGCGTGGTCCCATGGTGCTTATACTYGCGTACTATTGTTTGTACAGATTAACGTGGTATCTTTAGGCATTTGGTAATTGCTCCCAAGGATGAACCAGACTTGTGGAGATCTACAATGTTTTTTCTGAGGTCTTGGCTGATTTATTTTGATTTTCCAATGATGTCAAGCATCGAGGCATTGAGTTTGAAGATAGGCCTTGAAATACATCCACAGGTACACCTCCAATTGACTCAAATGATGTCAATCTGAAAACAATTGTTGGAAAAATTACTTGTGTCATGGACAAAGTAGATATCCTAACCGACTTGCCGACTTTAATCATTCTCTTGTTACGTCCGTCGTTAGATGGATTGGACCAAGGTGCACATCTTTCTTTTATTGATGACACAAAAAAATAMAAATTTCAAAACGAAATGCACAGTTCTGTAGGGCTGGAAAGCAACAGTACAAAAACAAGATCCCACAAACTCAGGTGGAAAATAGGCTGCCTAAGTATGATCCCCAATCAGAAGCAACGATAGACAGCTGCCTCTGATTGGGAACCATACCCGGCCAACAAAGAAATAGAACACATAGATTGCCCACCCTAGTCACACCCTGACCTAAACAAAATAGAGAATAAAAAGGATCTCTAAGGTCAGGGCGTGACATCTCTCTACTATTATTGTGACATATCACATTCTTAAAATAAAGTCTTGATCCTAACTGACCTATTAACAGGGGATTTTAACTAGGATTAAATGTCAGGAATTGTGAAAAACTGGTGTATGGAAGGTGTATGGAAACATTATTAAAGTGACTATTCTTCCATTCCTTAAAGTGGCCAGTGATTCCTGGTCTATGCCTTTAGGCAGCAGCCTCTAATGTGGTAGTGATGGCTGTTTAACAGTCTGATGGACTTGAGATAGAAGCTGTTTTTCAGTCTCTCAGTCCCAGCTTTGATGCACCTGTAATGACCTCGCCTTCTGGATGATAGTGGGTGAACAGGCAATGGCTCTGGTGGTTGATGTCCTTGATGATCTTTTTGGCCTTCCTTTGACATTGGGTGCTGTAGGTGTCCTGGAGGGCGGGTAGTTTGCCCCCGGCAATGAGTTGGGCAGACCGCACCACCCTCTGGAGAGCCTTGCGGTTGTGGGCGGTGCTGTTGCCGTACCAGGCGGTGACACAGCCCGACAGGATGCTCTCGATTGTGCATCTGTAAAGATTTGTGAGGGTTTTAGGTGACAAGCCAAATTTCATTAGCCTCCTGAGGTTGAAGAGGCTCTATTGTACCTTCTTCACCACACTGTCTGTGTGGGTGTTCCATTTCAGATTGTCAGTGATGTGTACGCCATGGAACTTGAAGATTTCCCCCTTCTCCACTGCGGTCCCAGTGAGTTAGATAGGGGGGTGCACCCTCTGCTGTTTCCTGAAGTCCGCGATCATCTCCTTTGTTTTGTTGATGTTGAGTTTTCCAGGCCACCCTTTGCCTTGATGACAGCTATGCACACTCTGGCATTCTCTCAATCAGCTTCATCAGGTAGTCACCTGGAATGCATTTCAATCAACAGGTGTGCCTTAAAAGTTAATTTGTGGAATGTATTTCCTTCTTAATGCGTTTGAGCCAATCAGATGTGTTGTGACAAGGTAGGGGGGTATACAGAATATAGCCCTATTTGGTAAAAGACCAAGTCCGTATTATGGCAAGAACAGCTCAAATAAGCAAAGAGAAATGACAGGCAGTCAATACGGAACATTTCAAGAACTTTGAAAGTTTTTTCAAGTGCAGTCCCAAAAACCATCAAGCGTTATGATGAAACTGGCTCTCATGAGGACCGCCAGAGGAGAGGAAGACCCAAAGTTACCTCTGCTGCAGGGGATAAGTTCATTAGAGTTACCAGCCTCAGAAATTGCAGCTCAAATAAATGCTTCACAGAGTTCAAGTAACAGACACATCTCAACATCAAATGTTCAGAARAGACTGTGTGAATCAGGCCTTCATGGTCAAATTGCTGCAAAGAAACCACTACTAAAGGACACCAATAAKAAGAAGAGACTTGATGGGGCCAAGAAACACGAGAAGTGGACATTAGACCGGTGGCAATTTGTCCTTTGGTCTGGAGTCCAAATTGGAGATTTTTGGTTCCAACCGCCGTGTCTTTGTGAGACATGGTGTGGGTAAATGGATGATCTCTGCATGTGTATTTCCCACCGTAAAGCATGGAGGAGGAGGTGTTATGATGTGGGGTTGCTTTGCTGGTGACATTGTGATTATTTAGAATTCAAGGCACACTTAGCATTCACAGCATTCTGCAGTGATACGCTATCACACCTGGTTTGGGCTTAGTGGGACTAATATTTGTTTTCAACAGGACAATGACCAAACACACCTCCTGGCTGTGTAAGGTCTATTTTACCAAGAGGGAGAGTGATGGAGTGCTGAATCAGATGACCTGGCCTCCACAATCCCTGACCTTAACCAAATTGAGATGGTTTGGGATGAGTCGGAACGCAGAGTGAAGGAAAAGCAGCCAACAAGTGTGGGAACTCCTTCAAGACTGTTGCAAAAGCGTTCTAGGTTAAGCTGGTTGAGAGAATACCAATTGTGTGCAAAGCTGTCATCAAGGAAAAGGGTGGCTACTTTGAAAAATCTCAAATAGAAAATATATTTTGATTTGTTGAACACTTTCTTGGTTACTACATGATTCCATGTGTGTAATTTCATAGTTTTGATGTTTAAACGTGAAGTAGAAGTGGAGGAAGCGCTCACTCAGGTCAGATACAGTATACTCCATAGGGAGTTGGGGCAGGAACGCAGTATTACCGAATTAGAATACCACCTCAGAATATCACTACTGGCGGCAGCGTAGCCTAGTGGTTAGAGCATTGGACTAGTAACCGAAAGTTGCAAGATCAAATCTCCGAGCTGACAAGGTACAAAATCTGTCGTTCTGCCCCTGAACAAGGCACTGTTCCTTGGCCGTCATTGAATATAAGAATTTGTTCTTCACTGACCTGCCTAGTCAATTAAATAAATAAAATGTTTCCTTTGCTTAAAAATATGGGTTAGATACAGTAGCATAATATAGATTCGCTGTTGAATAAAATGAACAACAAGGTTAGGTCACACTCTCATTGGTTGACTACTCATACAAGGAACAGAACAGATTTTTACGGTGAAAATGTCAAGCCCACTGGGCAGACACTGGTTGAATCAACGTTGTTTCTACGTCATTTCAATGTAATTGCGTTGAATTGACGTCGTTGCCCAGTGGGTAAACTTCAAATTGCCATTTGGCATCGATGGTATTTGATATTGAATAGAATGACAATTTCAAAAGGTGAGTTGACAATCACACCAAAATATTGAAAGCCATGACCATGCCATACTACTCATTCAAAATGAGTGTGAATCCTTTTCACCGTAAAGCCAATGAGCTGGTTTTGGTAGAATATCATTTTGAGGATCTGGTAGAAAGGGGACACTTTGATAGGGGTTTAGGCACAGACTATAGCATAGTAGACTTGGGCCAAATACTTAAAAACACTTGAGGTTTAGTTTGCTTGGTACAATTTAAATCCTTAAAGTCCCCTGTTTTGGGGACCTGCATGGATCTAGTACCAGTTAAAACTGTTATTTTTGCTTATAAATCAATCTATGGACACCATAGATCGAAATGGCTTGCATTGAGCAGTAGCCCTGATTCTCACGGACACAGGAGTATGTATCTTTTGCCTGTGTGAAGCAGAATGTGAAATCTGACACCACTTGAACCTGGGATGTCCCTCATACCACTTCATTAGCTCTTCCAACTGTCCATCAACTCCTGGCTGAACCCTACGTCACAACCACTAATAACGCATATGCCTGAAGTCCTTACATTATAGCGCAGCAGGAGAGAGCTATTGCACATTCAGAGATCGATTTATAGCCAGTAATCTAAAATAATTCATACATTTTAAACACAAAACACTTTCTGTATTAATATGAGATGAAAAGCGAGTTCCTAACATGTTCAGGAAGCCAAGCTGGAGCTTTGTGAGACGTTCACAGCGATGGGGGCAGACGTGTTGATCAAGAGAGAACTTTCAAAAATATGCAAATTTTCTCAAACACATACAAACATCTATTTTACAGTTATAAGGAAGGTGAAATCTTTATAGTTAGGTGTTTTATAGATTGATTATACTATATATGGAAAGCATATCCTTAATTTCAAGCCTTACTCATACAGTTTTGTTGAATAGGAAATACATCAAATAAAATATTTTACTGTTCTATATTTCTAACATATTTGTACTGTGTTCTTGAGCTTGTGTTCTTGAAAGTGACTACACCTCAGCATTTTATAACTATTTTTACCAGAAAGGTGAGATTTTAACCTTTCTTGGAGTATGCAGCATTTTCGAGTTATTGTTTATGGCCCTCTCATGATAAATMATTATTTGGGTGGGATTATGTAGAATACATTTTCGATTACATTTAGTTACATTTAACTGGTTTGGAGAAGGTAATAGTCCCAAAAGTGCAAAGTCCAGCACACCTCAAATAATGATGAGTTCATTTCACCCAGGTCTGTAGCCTGCACTCTTAGAAAATAGGGTTCCAACAACCATCAAATTCTCCGCAACAGTGCACTCTTAGAAAAATGTGCTATCGTGAACCAAAAAGGGTTCTTCAACTGTCCCCATAGGAAACCGTTTGAAGAACCGCTTTTGGTTCCAGGTAGAGCCCTCTGTGGAAAGGGTTCTCCTAGATAACATTTGTTTGTACTGTTGCAGGAGAATTTGACGGTTGTATAAATACAATTATATTTCTATTGCACACCACCAAATGGGGTACTGAACAAAAGCAGAGGCGACGTGTGTTACCGACATTCTGTACAGCTCATATAATGACTTTAGAAAGGGTTTCTTCCAAAATATTCTCTACTATACAATCAGTCCCAATATCATGCTGTCGATGCCATCACAGAACATGCCAAAAATGTTCTTGAAATGAATGCCTATATGACACAAACATTTCACAATAGAGCTACAATACTCTGCCCTTGGTGAATTCAAATAATTGTCCGCACATGCGGCAGAGAATGGATTACTTGGCGATGAATTACAGCTTGTTTTCTATCTGGTTGAAGTTGATACTCTGGGAGGCTGAACACCCACTATCAGACCCCTACATGGGATATAGAGCACTTATTTTTTACACTGCCAGCATAGTGAAAGGAATACTCTATTAGAAATCACTCCATTAAGTGCCCTCTGTGGAGGATTTAAGTGGCCTTGTGGTAATGCCAGGATCATGCCTGCTTTTGTCTCCTTCTCAGCTCTGACATTCCCTGAAAGCCCTAGAAAGACATTTGTCTCCAGTCTCTTTCAAAGGAGGAATGACTTCTCTCTGACTTCTCTCTCTCTCGGTCTCTCTCTTATTCTATCCTTTATGCATATCTTAGGCGGTTAAAATCGAGGATGGAATTTAGTAGGGCCGTTTTGTATTCACTCGGGCCAGCTTATGTTAGGGATATAGGCAGATCAGTGCCGTTACCCGAGAATGTTTGATAGATTCAGAAATATTCTTAACAGAAATGATTATGGATTCCGGAGAGGAATCTGGGGTTGTTTGAATAGGCAGAGCTGTAGGCCGATTCCAGTTGCGCGAGAAGAACAGAGGAGATCAGGCCTCATTGTCAGCAGCTGACAAGATTAAGCCGACTGAAAGCTGATCTATCCGAGGGAAATTCTGCAGGCATGGCAGGGCTGGGTGGTGGCTTGCTGCTGCCGAAACAGCAGCTCTGACTTTGATGAAGAATGAGGCTCAWCTCACTCTTATAGTGACAGACAGGGGCAGTTACCGGATAAACCCCTCCCACCACACCAGAGACACGACCACCTTGTGACCATGAAATTCTTATTTGCCTCACCTCAGTGCTGGTTTATATTGCTTATCACCAACAGTGGAAAAAGTACCCATTTGTCATATTTGACTAAAAGTAAAGATACCTTAATAGAAAATTACTCAAGTAAAAGTGAAAGTCACACAGTAAAATACAACTTGAGTAAAAGTCTGAAAGTATTTGGTTTTAAATATACTTATGTATCAAAAGTAAAAGTATAAACCATTTGACATTCCTTATCTTAAGCGAACCAGACGGCATGTTTACTTGTTTTTTTAATTTACTGATAGCCAGGGGCACACTCCAACACTCAGACATCAATTTACAAACTAAGCATTTGTGTTTAGGGAGTCCGTCAGATCAGGGGCAGTAGGGATGACCAGTGATGTTTCTTGATTAGTGTATGAATTGAACCATTTTCCTGTCCTGCAAAGCATTCAAAATGCAACGAGTACTTTTGGATGTCAGATAAAATGTATGGGGTAAAAAGCACATTCTTTTCTTCAGGAATGTAGTGGAGTAAAAGTCAAAGTTGTCAAAAATAAGTAATTTACACCACTGCCACTCAGTAAAGTGATTATTGTGAATTCAGTGACAGGCTGTCAGAGTGGTGGGTGTAGCTGGAGTATGCAGTCAGGCGCAGGAGAGAAGAGAATTGGGAGCAACGTAACTTTACGCAGAATAATGAATGGTGCAAGGTAAAACAATACACTTGCCCAAACACAAACATCAACTTTTACGCACGGGCAAGAAACAGCACACGTCGAAATAACCAGTCACCAACATTACCGAACATGACATAAAACAATCCCGCACAACACCATGGGGGAAACAGAGGGTTAAATATATGAACAATAATAGGGGAATGAAAAACAGGTGTGTAGAAACAAAGACAAAACAAATGAAAAGTGGATCGGAGAGTGTCGCTGGTTATCCGTACATTTTTTCAATAAGAATATGGTGCCGTCTGCTTTGCTTAATATAAGGAATTTAAAAGTACTTTTACTTTGATACTTAAGTATATTTAGAACTGAATACTTTTAGACTTTTACTCAAGTAGTATTTTACTGGGTGAAATTCACTTTTACTTCAAATCAAATTGTATTGGTCACTGTCACGACTTCCACCGAAGGTGGCTCCTCTCCCTGTTTGGGCGGCGCTCGGCGGTCGTCGTCACCGGTCTACTAGCTGCCACCGATTCCTTTTTCTTTTCTTTTGGTTTTGTCTTGATTGTTTTCACCTGTACCTTATTTGTTGTTAATTTGGGGATATTTAAACTTCCAGGGCCCGCCTGCTTTTGTGCGGGCTTATTCCTCTCTGTCAGTGGTAGATTTTTGTTTTGCTTATACGTATTTTTGCTGTTTGTTATTTTCCCAGTTTTTTTTAATTTATTTACATTTACATTTTACATTTTAGTCATTTAGCAGACGCTCTTACCCAGAGCGACTTACAGTAGAGTGCATACATTTCACTTTTACTATCAAATGGAATTTCAAATCAGATGTTAATGCAAGTGTTGCGAAATACTTGTGATTCTAGTTCCTACAGTGCAGTAATATCTAACAAGTAATCTAACAATTTCACAACAACTACCTTATACACACAAGTGTAAAGGGATGAATAGGAATATGTACATATAAATATATGGATGAGCGATGGCAGTGTGGCATAGGCAAGATGCAGTAGATGGTATAGAGTACAGTATATACATATTAGATGAGTAATGTAGGGTATGTAAACATTATATAAAGTGGCATTGTTTGAAGTGACTAGTGATACATTTATTACATCCAATTATTAATTATCAACTTCTTTGGGATAGGGGGCAGTATTTTCACGTCCGGATGAAAAGCATGCCCAGATTAAATGGCCTGCTACAAAGCCATAAAAGCTAGAATATGCATATTATTAGTATATTTGGATGGAAAACACTCTGACGTTTCTAAAACTGTTTGAATGATGTCTATGAGTATAACAGAACTCATCAGGCAGGCAAAAACCTGAGAAAAAATCCAACCAGGAAGTGGGAAATCTGAGGTTGGTCGATTTTCAACTCAGCTCCTATTGAAGATACAGTGGGATATTGGTAATGTTGCACTTCCTAAGGCTTCCACTAGATGCCAACAGTCGTTAAAACCTTGTCTGATGCCTCTACTGTTTAGTGGGGCCGAAGGAGAGGGGAATGAGTCAGGTCTGCCATGAAGTGACCATGCTCTGACCATGCGCGTTCACGTGAGAGCGAGCTCTGTTCCATCGCAATTCTGAAGACACAGGAATACTCCAGTTGGAACATTATTGAAGAATTATGTTAAAAACATCCTAAAGATTGATTCAATACTTCGTTTGTCATGTTTTTACGGACTGTAATATAACTTTTTAAAACTTTTCGTCTGTACTTTCCGCTGGACCTGCCTGCGCGTCTTGAGTTTGGAAAGTGTACTGAACGCTAGAACAACAAGGAGGAATTTGGACATAAATKATGGACATTATCGAACAAAACAAACATTTATTGTGGAACTGGGATTCCTGGGAGTGCATTCTGATGAAGATCATCAAAGGTAAGTGAATGTTTATAATGTTMSTTCTGACTTCTGTTGACTGCATAATATGGCGGCTGTATTTGTGTCTTGATTGGGCTCTGAGCGCCGACTCAGATTATTGTATGGTTTGCTTTTTTCGTAAAGCTTTTTGAAATCTGACACAGCGGTTGCATTATTAAGGAGAAGTGCATCTAAAATTCCATGCATAACAGTTGTATCTTTTAGCAATGTTTATTATGAGTATTCCTGTAAATTGATGTGGCTCTCTGCAAAATCAAAGGATGTTTTGTGACTTCTGAATGTAAGGCGCCAATGTAAACTCACATTTTTGGATATAAATATGAACTTTACCGAACAAAACATGTATTGTGTAACATGAAGTCTTATGAGTGTCATCTGATGAAGATCATCAAAGTTTAGTGATACATTTTATCTATATTTCAGCTTTTTGTGAATCCTCTCTTTGGTTGGAAAAATGGCTGTGTTATTCTGTGAATAGGCACTCACCTAACATAATCGTTTGGTTTGTTTTCGTCGTAAAGCCTTTTTGAAATTGGACACTGTGGCTGGATTTACAACAAGTGTGTCTTTAAAATGGTGTATAATACGTGTATGTTTGAGGAATTTTAATTATGGGATTTCTGTTGTTTTGAATTTGGCGCCCTGCACTTTCACTGGCTGTTGAAGAGGTGGGACGCTAATGTCTCACGTACCCTAAAGAGGTTAATGATCTTTTTGGCCTTCCTGTGACATCGGGTGGTGTAGGTGTCCTGGAGGACAGGTCGTTTCCCCCCGGTGATGTATTGTGCAGACCTCACTACCCTCTAGAGAGCCTTACGGTTGTGGGCGGAGCAGTTGCCGTACCAGGCTGTGATACAGCCCGACAGGATGCTCTCGATTGTGCGTCTGTAGAAGTTTGAGTGTTTTCGGTGACAAGCCAAATTTCTTCAGCCTCCTGAGGTTGAAGAGGCCCTGTTGCGCCTTCTTCACCACGCTGCCTGTGTGGGTGGACCATTTCAGTTTGTCCGTGATGTGTACACCGAGGAACTTGAAACTTTCCACCTTCTCCACTACTGTCCCTTTGATGTGGATAAGGGGGTGCTCCCTGTGCTGTTTCCTGAAGTCCACGATAATCTCCATTGATTTGTTGACTTTGAGTATGAGGTTATTTTCCTGACACCACACTCCGAGGGCCCTCACCTCCTCCCTGTAGGCCRTCTCGTTGTTGTTGGTAATCAAGCCTACCACTGTAGTGTCCTCTGCAAACTTGATGATTGAGTTTGAGGCGTGCGTGGCCCTGCAGTCATGGGTGAACAGGGAGTACAGGAGAGTGCTGAGAACACACCCTTGTGGGACCCCAGTGTTGAGGATCAGCGGGGTAGAGATGTTGTTTCCTACCCTCACCAAATGGGGGCGGCCCGTCAGAAAGTCCAGGACCCAGTTGCGCAGGGCGAGGTCGAGACCCAGGGTCTCGAGCTTAATGACGAGTTTGGAGGGTACTAAATGCTGAGCTGTAGTCAATGAACCACATTCTTACATAGGTATTCCTGTTGTCCAGATGGGTTAGGGCAGTGTGATTGCGATTGTGGACCTAATGGGACGGTAAGCATATTAGAGTGGGTCTAGGGTATCAGGTAGGGTGGAGGTGATATGATCCTTGACTAGTCTCTCAAAGCACTTCATGATGACAGAAGTGTGCTACGGGGCGATAGTCGTTTAGCTCAGTTACCTTAGCTTTCTTGAGAACAGGAACAATGGTGGCCCTCTTGAAGCATGTGGGCACAGCAGACTGGGATAGGGATTGATTGAAAATGTCCGTAAACACACCAGCCAGCTGGTCTGCGCATGCTCTGAGGACGCGGCTAGGGATGCCGTCTGGGCCAGCAGCCTTGCGAGGGTTAACACGTTTAAATGTTTTACTCACGTTGGCCACGGTGAAGGAGAGCCCACAGGTTTTGGTAGCGTACCGTGTCAGTGGCACTGTATTGTCCTCAAAGCGAGCAAAGACGTTGTTTAATTTGTCTGGGAGCAAGACGTCGGTGTCCGCGACGGGGCTGGTTTTCGTTTTGTAATCCATGATTGACTGTAGATCCTGACACATACGTCTCGTGTTTGAGCCGTTGAATTGCGACTACACTGACGCTTAGCTTGTTTGATTGCCTTCAGGAGGGAATAGCTACACTTTATATTCGGTCATGTTTCCGGTCGCCTTGCCATGATTCAAATCAGTGGTTCGCGCTTTCAGTTTTGGGCGAATGGTGCCATCAATCCACGGCTTCTGGTTAGGGAAAGTTTTAATAGTTACCGTGGGTACAACATCATCGATGCACTTACTATTTAACTCGCTCACCGAGTCAGCGTATATATCAATATTGTTGTCTGTGGCTATCCGGAACATATCCCAGTCCACGTGATCGAAGCAATCTTGAAGCGTGAAAGTTGTAGTTTCTGTTTATAGGTAGGGAGCAACAAAATGGAGTCGTGGTCAGATTTGCCGAAAGGAGGGCGGGAGAGGGCTTTGTTTGCGTCGCGGAAGTTAGGGTAGCAATGATCCAGAATGCTGCCAGCTCGAGTCGCACATTCGATATGCTGATAAAATTTAGGGAGCCTTGTTTTCAGATGAGCTTTGTTAAAATTCCCAGCTACAATAAATGCAGCCTCGAGATGTATGTTTTCCAATTTACATAGAGTCCAGTTAAGTTCTTTCAGGGCCGTCGAGGTATCTGCTTGGGGGGGGGGATATACATGGCTGTGACTATAATCGAAGAGAATTCTCTTGGTAGATAAAATGGTAGGCATTTGATTGTAATGAATTCCAAGTCAGGTGAACAAAAGGACTTGAGTTCCTGTATGTTGTTATGATTACACCACAAATCGTTAATCATAAGGCATACACCCCTGCCCTTCTTCTTACCAGAGAGATGTTTGTTTATGTCGGCGCGATGTGTGATGAAACCGGGTGGCTTTACCGACTCTGATAACATATCCGGAGTGAGCCATGTTTCCGTGAAACAGAGAATGTTACAATCTCTGATGTCTCTCTGGAAGGAAACCCTTGCTCGAATTTCGTCTACCTTGTTGTCAAGAGACTAGACATTGGGGAGCCGTGAGCGATGTGCACGTCTACGGAGCCTGCCCAGGAGGCGTTGTTTTGGGTCGGCTACTGGAATTAAATACATTGTCCTGCTGGTGTTCAAAACAGAGGACCCGCTTCGGGAAAGTCGTATTCCTGGTCGTAATGTTGGTCGTAATGTTGGTAATTTGACGTTGCTCTTAAATCCAAGTTACTTGAGTAACTTTCTATTAAGGTATCCATACTTTTACTGAAGTATGACAATTGGGTACTTTTTCCACCACTTCCTGTTTGTAAATAGCTTACTGCTGTTTCCATTACACGGAAATTGCCTCTGATTTTATTTATTCCTATGGCATCGAAGACAAGAGTCAACGTTACTGTTCACTCTGGTAAGAAATGTACAGCGCCAGTAATCAGTAGCTCTAACCTCATTATTCGAATCGAACATTATGTGAGGAGGATTTGTTGAAATCTCCCCACTTCTGTTTCAGAGCTTAGTTGCTCTGTTAATAGTTGTCACTTTGTAATGATTGTGGATATTAACCGAACAGCTGTACTGAGTGGGGTAAAATTGAGAAAATAYTTCAGAAAATGTCACTGAACCAGACAATGAAGCCAATAATTTAGGAAGTAAATACATTTCCATTGAAATACCCGTGTTACATATAAAATCCCACTTCCCCCTCCCCCAGGTCGCCTCTTGCTCCTTGTGTGTGTGGTCTCCCATGACAAACCAAAGCAGTCACACATGCTACAGTATCCAGTCCCCACTATACCCTGCGCCTTGAATCATTTCCAACATGTTAATCTCTTATGCAAATATGAACTCAGTGGAGCCCAGTGATCGTTCATCAGAAAACTGTCTCCGAATGGTTGCTTCTTCCTGCCCTGCTCATTAAATATGAATCTCCCAGTGAAAGGATCCGGGTGTGGTGTGAGGCTCCAGTATACACGCTCCTCATTTCGCTGTTTATCGCTCTCTCGCTCTCTTACACACATCCACGCATGCACACACATTCACATACATCATGCATGCATACACTCTCTCTCTCTCTGTATTGAAATAACGGGATGTACAAGGTTCACTTATTTGGGCTGATAAAATACCCTACCCACTAATACCATTGCCATTTGGCATGTGTATGAGCATCTGTACAGCATACATATTCTAACTGGGAGGGAACATACTGCGGGGGTGAGAGTCAGAAGAGTTTTTTTAATCAAAATGGGATTATATCATGTTATCAAATTGTATTTGTCAGATACACATGTTCTGCAGATGTTATTGCGGGTGTAGCGAAATGCTTGTGTGTCTACCTCCAACAGAGCAGTAATATCTAACAATTCACAACAATACACACAACCGAAAAGTTAAATAATGGAATTAAGGAATTTACACTACCGGTCAGAAGTTTTAGAACACCTACTCATTCAAGGGTTTTTCTTTACTTTTACTATTTTCTACATTGTAGAATAATAGTGAGACATCAAAACTATGAAGTAACACATATGGAATCATGTAGTAACCAAACAAGTGTGAAACAAATCAAAATATATTTTAAATTTGATATTCTTCAAATAGCCACCCTTTGCCTTGATGACAGCTTTGCTTTTCAAGAACTTTGAAGGTTTATTCAAGTGCAGTCGCAATAACCATCAGGCATTATGATGAAACTGGCTCTCTTGAGGACCGCCACAGGAATGGAAGACCCAGAGTTACCTCTGCTGCAGAGGATAAGTTAATTAGAGTTACCAGCCCAATTGCAGCCCAAATAAATGCTTCATAGAGTTCAAGTAACATACACATCTCAACATCAACTGTTCAGAGGAGACTGTGTGAATCAGGCCTTCATGGTTGAATTGCTGCAAAGAAACCACTACTAAAGGACACTAATAATAAGAAGAGACTTGCTTGGGCCAAGAAACACGAGCAATGGACATTAGAGATTTTTGGTTCCAACCGCCATGTCTTTGAGACGTGGTGTGGGTGAAGGAATGTTCTCAGCATACAGTATGTATTTCCCAATGTAAAGCATGGACGTAAAGCTTTGCTGGTGACACTGCTTGTCATTTATTTAGAATTCAAGGCACACTTAACCAGCATGGCTACCGCAGCATTCTGCAGCGATACACTATCCCATCTGGTTTGGGCTTAGTGGGACTATCATTTGTTTTTCAACAGGACCATGACCCAACACACCTCCAGGCTGTGTAAGGGATATTTTACGAGGAGGGAGAGTGATGGAGTGCTGCATCAGATGACCTGACCTCAACAATCCGCTGACCTCAAACAAAGGTAGATGGTTTGGGATGAGTCGGAACACAGAGTGAAGGAAAAGCAGCTAACAAGTGCTCAGCATATGTGGGAACTCCTTCAAGACTGTTGGAAAAGCATTCCAGGTGAAGCTGGCTGAGAGAATGCCAAGAGTGTGCACAGCTGTCATCAAGGCAAAGGGTGGCTGTTTGAAGAATCTCAAATATATATTATATTTTGATTTGTTTAACCTTTTTGGTTACTACATGATTACATATGTATTATTTCATAGTTTGATGTCTTCATTATTATTCTACATGTAATGAGTGCGCTGAGAGTCAGGAAGCAAGTTCAGGGAGTGAGTGTTATAATAAATAAACATAACATAACAATGCACAGACATGATACAGAAACAATAACGCCTGGGGAAGAAACCAAAGGGAGGGACATATATAGGGAAGGTAATCAGGGAAGTGATGGAGTCCAGGTGAGTCTGACGTACAGGTGCTCGTAACGATGGTGACAGGTGTGCGCCATAACGAGCAGCCTGGTGACCTAGAGGCCGGAGATGGAGCACACGACCAAAATGACGATCCTGGGGATCAGGAGCGGAGCAGTCACCTCTGCTGAGGAGCGGGAAACTGTCAGTCCGGCTGAGATGCGGGAGCATGGCGACCTAGAGTGCCGGAGAGAGAGCATACATGACGGTACCCCCTGCCCGGCGCGTTCGGCTCCAGCTGTAGGACGCCAACCAAAGGGACGATCCCAGGGATCAGGAGCGGACTGGTCACACCTGCTGATGCGCGGAAACCGGTCGCTGGCTGGAGTGCGGGAACTTGACAGACCGGCTGAGGCAGAGGAGCCTGGCGATCCGGCTGAGACATGAGAGCCTGACGAGGCGGTGGAAGCAGGGGAGCATGGCGATCCGGCGAAGGCATGAAAGCCCGGCGAGCCGGCTGAGGCAGGGGAGCCTGACGATCCAGCTGAAGCGGCTCCCAGACACGACTTTATTCCCACCAACAACAAAAAAACACTCGCTGATGCTTCCCTTAGGTGAGGCGTTATTCTGTAACGAGTGCGCTGAGAGTCGGGAAGCAAGTTCAGGGAGTGAGTGTTTTAATAAATGAACATAACATACTATAAAACAAGAAAACACAAACAACGCACTGACATGAAACAGAAACAATAACGCCTGGGGAAGGAACCAAAGGGAGTGAAATATATAGGGAAGGTAATCAGGGAAGTGATGGAGTCCAGGTGAGTCTGACGCGCAGGTGCGCGTAACGATGGTGACAGGTGTGCGCCACAACGAGCAGCCTGGTGATGTAGAAAATAGTAAAACTAAAGAAAAATCCTTGACTGTGCTCTAAAACTTTTGACCGGTAGTGTATAACTATTAGGATGAGCAATGTCAGAGTGACATAAACTGAAATACAGTAGAATAGAATACAGTATATACAGTGCCTTGCAAAAGTATTCATCCCCCCTTGCCATTTTTCCTATTTTGTTACATTACAACCTGTAATTTAAATTGATTTTTATTTGGAATTCATGTAATGGACATACACAAAATAGTCCAAGTTGGTGTAGTGAAATGAATAAAATTACTGGTTTCAAAAAAAGTGGTGCGTGCATATGTATTCATCCCCTTTGCTATGAAGCCCCTAAATAAGATCTGGTGCAACCAATTACCTTCTGAAGTCACAGAATTAGCTAAATAAAGTCCACCTGTGTGCAATCTAAGTGTCACATGATCTCCTTATATATACACCTGTTCTGAACGGCCCCAGAGTCTGCAACACCACTAAGCAAGGGGCACCACCAAGCAAGCAGCACCATGAAGGCCAAGGAGATCTCCAAACAGGTCAGGGGACAAAGTTGTGGAGAGGTACAGATCAGGGTTGGGTTATAAAACAATATCAGAAACTTTGAACATTCCACAGAGCACCATTAAATATATTATTCAAAAATGGAAAGAACATAGCACCACAACATGCCTGACAAGAGAGAGCCGCCCACCCAAACTCACGGACCAGGCAAGGAGGGCATTAATCAGAGAGGCAACCAAGAGACCAAAGGTAACCCTGAAGGAGCTGCAAAGCTCCACAGCAGAGAATCTGTCCATAGGACCACTTTAAGCCACACACTCCACAGAGCTGGGCTTTATGGAAGAGTGGCCAGAAAAAAAACATTGCTTAAAGAAAAAAATAAGCAAACACATTTGGTGTTTGCCAAAAGGCATATATCTTGGAGACTCCCCTAACATATAGAAGAAGGTACTCTGGTCAGATGAGACAAAAATTCAGCTTTTTGGCCATCAAGGAAAACGCTATGTCTGACGCAAACCAACACCTCTCGTCATCCCAAGAACAGCATCCCCATAGTGAAGCATGGAGGTGGCAGCATCATGCTGTGGGGATGTTGTACATCGGCAGGAACTGGGAGACTGGTCAGAATTTAAGGAATGATGGATGGCGTTAAATACAGGGAAATTCTTGAGGTAAACCTGTTTCAGTCTTCCAGAGATTTGAGACTGGGACGGAGGTTCACCTTCCAACAGTACAATGACACTAAGCATACTGCTAAAGTAACACTCGAGTAGTTTAAGGGAAAATATTTAGGAAAAATGCCAGGGGGATGATTACTTTCACAAGCCACTGTACATATGAGATGAGTAAAGCAAAAATATGTAAACATTATTAGTGACTAGTGTTCCATTATTGAAGTGGCCAGTGATTTCAAGTCTATGTATATGGGGCAGCAGCCTCTGAAGTGCAGGGTTACGTAACCAGGTGGAAGCCAGCTACTGATGGCTATTTAAGTCTGATGGCCTTGAGGTAGAAGCTGTTTTTCAGTGTCTCGGTCCCAGCTTTGATGCACCTGTACAGACCTCACCTTCTGGATGATAGCCGAGTGAACAGGCAGTGCCTCGGGTGGTTGTTGTCCTTGATTATCTTTTTGGCCTTCCTGTGAAATTGGGTGCTGTAGGTGTCCTGGAGGGCAGGTAGTTTGCCCCCGGTGATGCGTTGGGCAGACACCACCAACCTCTGGAGAGCCCTGCATTTGCGGGGGCGGTGCAGTTGCCACACCAGGCGGTGATGCAGCCCGAGGGGATGCTCTCAATTGTGCATCTGTAAAAGTTTGTGAGGGTTTTAGGTGACACGCCAAATTTTGTCAGATTCCTGAGGTTGAAGAGGCGCTGTTGCGCCTTCACCACACTGTCTGTTTGGGTGGACCATTGCAGGTTGTCAGTGATGTGTACGCCGAGGAACTTGAAGCTTTCCACCTGCTCCACTGCAGTCCTATTGATTTGGATAGGGGCTTGCTCCCTCTATTGTTTCCTGAAGTCCATGATTAGCTCCTTTGTTTTGTCAACATTGAGTGAGAGGTTACTTTCCTGGCACTACACTCCCAGGGTCATCAACTCCTCTCTGTAGGCTGTCTCATCATTGTTGGTAATCAGGCCTACAACTGTTGTATAGTCTGCAAACTTGATGATCGAGTTGGAGGCRTGCGTGGCCACGCAGTCATGGGTGAACAGGGAGTACAGGAGGGGGCTGAGCACACACCCTTGTGGGGCCCTTGTGTTGATGATCAGCGAAGTGGAGGTATCGTTTCCTACCTTCATCAACTGGGGGGCGGCCCGTCAGGTATTCCAGGGCCCACTTGCACAGGGCCCYGGGGTTCAGTCCAGGGCCCTAAGCTTGATGATGAGCTTGGAGGGTACTATGGTGTTGAATGCTGAGCTATAGTCAATGAACAGCATTCTTCCGTAGGTATTCCTCTTGTCCGTCTGTGGATCTATCGGGGCAGTAAGATGAAATGGGTCTAGGGTGTCAGGTAAGGAAGAGGTGATATGACCCTTAACCTTTACTAGCCTCTCAAAGCACATCATGATGACAGAAGTGAGTGATACGGGGATATAGTCATTTAGTAAAGTTACCTTTGCTTTCTTGGGTACAGGAACAATGGTGGACATCTTGAAGCAAGTGGGGACAGCAAACTTGGATAGGGAGAGATTGAATATGTCCGTAAACACTCCAGCCAGCTAGTCTATACATGCTCTGAGGACGCGGCTAGGGATTCCGTCTGGGCTGGCAGCCTTGCGTAACACGCTTACATGTCTTACTCACGTCGGCCACAGAGAAGGAGAGCCCACAGTCCTTGGTAGCAGGCCGCATCGTGGGCACTGTGTTATCCTCAATGCGGGCGAAGAATGATTTTAAGAAGGTCGTACCAAGGATCATTTAGCTATTTGATTTTGAATTTTAAGACCTCTTGAAGTATCAAATAATTTACACTGACGTCCAAAAGTTTGGGGTCACTTAGAAATGTCCTTGTTTTCCATGAAAACATACATGAAATGAGTTGCAAAGTGAATAGGAAATATAGTCAAGATGTTGACAAGGTTATAAATATTGATTCTTAATTTAAATGATAATTGTGTTGTTCAAACTTTGCTTTCGTCAAAGAATCCTCCTTATGCAGCAATTACAGCATTGCAGACCTTTGGCATTCTAGTTGTCAATTTGTTGAGGTAACCTGAAGAGATTTCACCCCATGCTTCCTGAAGCACCTCCCACAAGTTGGATTGGCTTGATGCGCACTTCTTACATACCATACGGTCAAGCTGCTCCCACAACAGCTCAGTAGGGTTGAGATCCGGTGACTGTGCTGGCCACTCCATTATAGACAGAATACCAGCTAAGCGCTTCTTCCCTAAATAGTTATTGCATAGTTTGGAGCTGTGCTTTGGGTCATTGTCCTGTTGTTGGAGGAAATTGGCTTCAATTAAGTGCCGTCCACAGGGTATGGCATCGGGTTGCAAAATGGAGTGACAGACTTCCTTCTTCAAGATCCTTTTTACCCTTATTAACAAATCTCCCACTTTACCACCACCAATGCACCCCCAGACCATCACATTGCCTCCACCATGCTTGACAGATGGCGTCAAGCACTCCTTCAGCATCTTTACATGTTCTTCTTTGTGATCCGAACACCTCAAACTTAGATTTGTCAGTCCATAACACTTTTTTTCCAATCTTCCTCTTTCCAGTGTCTGTGTTCTTTTGCCCATCTTTTCTTTTTAATGGCCAGTCTGAGATATGGCTTTTTCTTTGAAACTGTGCCTAGAAGGCCAGCATCCCGGAGTCGCTTCTTCACTGTTGACGTTGAGACTGGTGTTTTGCGGGTACTTTTTAATGAAGCTGCCAGATGAGGACTTGTGAGGCATCTGTTTCTCAAACTAGACACTCTAATGTACTTGTTCTCTTGCTCAGTTGTGCACCAGGGCCTCCAACTCCTCTTTATATTCTGGTTAGAGCCAGTTTGCTCTATTCTGTGAAGGGAGGAGTACACAGCGTTGTACGAGATCTTCAGATTCTTGGCAATTTCATACATGGAATAGCATTCATTTCTCAGAACAAGAATAGACTGACGAGTTTTAGAAGAAAGTTATTTGTTTTTGGCCATTTTGAGCCTGTAATCTAACCCTCAAATGCTGATGCTCCAGATACTTCAGCAAACTTTTTCAGCAAACTTAACATGTGTAAATATTTGTATGAACATAACAAGATTCAACAACTGAGACAAACTGAACAAGTTCCACAGACATGTGACTAACAGAAATTGAATAATGTGTCAGTATCTGGTGTGGCCACCAGCTGCATTAAGTAGTGCATCTCCTTCTCATGGACTGCACCAGATTTGCCAGTTCTTGCTGTGAGATGTTACCCCACTCTTCCACCAAGGCACCTGCAAGTTCCCGTACATTTCTGGGGGGGGGGTGGCCCTAGCCCTCACCCTCCAATCCAATCGGCCCAAGACATGCTCAATGGGATTGAGATCCGGGCTCTTCGCTGGCACTGGCAGAACACTGACATTCCTGTTATGCAGGAAATAACGCACAGAACGAGCAGTATGGCTGGTGGCATTGTCATGCTGGAAGGTCATGTCAGGATGAGCCTGCAGGAAGGGTACCACATGAGGGAGGAAGATGTCTTSCCTGTAACGCACAGCGTTGAGATTGCCTGCAATGACATCAAGCTCAGTCCGATGATTCTGTGACACACCGCCCCAGACCATGACGCACCCTCTACCTCCAAATCGATCCCGCTCCTCGGTGTAACACTCATTCCTTCGACGATAAACGCGAACCCGACCATCACCCCTGGTGAGCCAAATCCGCTACTCGTCAGTCAAGAGCACCTTTTTCCAGTCCTGTCTGGTCCAGCGACGGTGGATTTGTGCTCATAGGTAATGTTGTTGCCTGTGATTTCTAGTGAGGACCTACCTTTACAACAGGCCTACAATTCCTCTCTCAGCCTATTGCGGACAGTCTGAGCACTGATAGAGGGATTGTGCGTTCCTTGTGTAGCTCGGGCAGTTGTTGTTGCCATCGTGTACCTGTCCCGCAGGTGTGATGTTCGCATGTACCGATCCTGTGCAGGTGTTGTTTCACGTGGTCTGCCACTGCGAGGAGGACCGTCTGTCCGTCCTGTCTCCCTGTAGTGCTGTCTTAGGCGTCTCACAGTACGTACATTGCAATGTATTGCCCTGGCCACATCTGCAGTCCTCATGCCTTCCTCCACCATGCCTAAGGAACGTTCACGCAGATGAGCAGGGACCCGTGGCATCTTTCTTTTGGTGTTTTTCAGAGTCAGTAGAAAGGCCTCTAGTGTCCTAAATTTTCATAACTGTGACCTTAATTGCCTACCGTCTGTAAGCTGTTAGTGTCTTAACAAATGTTCCACAGGTGCATGTTCATTAATTGCTTATGGGTCATTGAGCAAGCATGGGAGCAGTTTTTAAACCCTTTACAATGAAGATCTGTGAAGTTATTTGGATTTTTACGAATTATCTTTGAAAGACAGTGTCCTGAAAAAGGGACGTTTCTTTTTTTTCTGAGTTTATAAAGTCCAATTATATTGCTTCTTTAATCAGCACAACAGTTTTCAGCTGTGCTAACATAATTGCAAAAGGTTTTTTTAATGATCAATGAGCCTTTAAAAATGATAAACTTGGATTAGCTAACACAACGTGCCATTGGAACACAGGAGTGATGGTTGTTGATTAATGGGCCTCTGTACGCCTGTGTAGATATTCCATTAAAAATCTGCTGTTTCCAGCTACAATAGTCATTTACAACATTAAAAATGTCTACACTGTATTTCTGATCAATTTGATGTTATTTTAATTGACAAAATAACATTCCACTGATTCCACTCCAGTCTCTATCACGAGCCCGTTCTAGCCAATTAAGGTGCCACAAACCAAGAACACAATGGCCTCCATTTTTAAATGGAAGAAGTTTGGAACCACCAAGACTCGGACCTAACCTATGCATTTCACATGACTGGGAATGGGCGCAGCCATGGGGGGCCTGGGAGGGCATAGGCACCGACCAGTCCCCGTCTCAGACAATCCCACAGGTTGGACATACTGCTGTGAGTAATGCCTGTGGTATATACTGACATACTGCCAAATTCTCTAAAACAACAGCTTATGCTCGAAAAAAATGAACATTCAATTCTCTGGCTCTGGTGGACATTCCTGTCGTGAACATGCCAATTGCATGCTCCCTCAAAACTTGAGACATCTGTGGCATTGTGTTGTGTGACAACTGCACAATTGAAAGTGAACTTTTGTTGTCCCCAGCACAWGGTTCACCTGTGTAATGACCATGCTGTTTAATCAGCTTCTTGATATGCCACACATGTCAGGTGGATGGATTATCTTGACAATGGGGAAATGCTCATTAACAGGGATGTAAACAAATTTGTGCCAAAAAGTTGATAGAAATAAGCTTTTTGTGAAAATAATACATTTCTGGGATGTTTTATTTCAGCTCATGAAACATGTGACCAAACTTTACATGTTGCGTTTATATTTTTGTTCAGTGTATAGCCAACCCAACTCTATTTGTTGCCACTATCATGTATCCCATTGGTTTTCAAACTTTTTGACCCGCGACCCCCAAAAAGGAGTGGTACAAAACGTGCAACAGCCGCGCTYGCTCATGTACCTGTGCAAACACGAACATGCGCGCACACATTTGCCTGTCATTACAGTCATAAACAGTGATGCATTTTCAAAGCACAARATACGCTACAGAATTATACTTCCTTTTACACCTGCATTTGGAGTTGAAAGTCGTTCATTTTAACGGCCAATATCAACTTGGGATATTCTGTATAATGTCACTTCTCTGGAGTGCAGAGAAAGCAGAATCATACTGGGTACTTGTAGCAGAGGTTGCAGGATCGTATGGAAAGCATGTTCTGTCTACACTGCAACATCACTTTGGAGGATAGCCTGCCTGCAGAGTGCTCGTTGCCAGCCAGGTTGCCCTGTTCTTCCTTACAAATATCATAATAAATGTGCTAGAATGTTACATCTTCATCCCATAATATTGAAGCAAGTGCGATGTTACAGCTGCTTAACTTTAGACATCTGAAATATGAAAATTAGCAATGAAATAGCCAGGTAGCTTATTGTTCTGGCAAAGATGAGTCAGTAGTAGATTGCTAAACTGTATTTAATATGGATGATAAACATAGGCCTACTCTGTGTAGGATGTGGATGTGAAATAAATTCTTCCTGGTCACTAATCTGTATATGCGAACACGCCAACGCTGATGACTGGTCATTGGTCAACAATCAAGATGAGCAGTTTTTTGGTTCTGAAGCATTGATAAGAATTTGACGACGAGTTGCGGGCAGTTGGTTCAGAACAACAATGTCAAAAACATTTTGGGAGGAAATTATACCACCACCGAAAAGGACACTTTTTGGAGGGTGGAAGGTCAAAGAGGCATGTGCTCTGCACAGGTCCAGCCCTATCTGTGCACATGCCTGCCTGTTGGGTGTATGTCTCTGGCTGTTGAAGCCTTGAGTTGTCGCTTGAGCTCCTGGGATTCTAATACTTGTACACTACAATTGCGTCAAAAGTAGTGCACTGTAAAGGTAATAGTGTGCTATTTGGGATACAACCTAGGGCCTGCCTGGACATATTCCCCTCAGGCTATCATCACACTTAAGTGAAGCGTCGTCTAGAACCCGCAGCTCTGCCGGAGAAAACTGACAGTGGTGAAGCTTCCCCAGTACCTAGCCCTCAGGGCCAATAATTCTCTTTGAAGGTTTGCCTGACAATTTGCTAARCAGTTTGTAGCTCAACCTCAATTCACTGAACTGGGAGTTTTACTGACAATCATTCCATGCACAAACAGCTGGAGATGCTTGCCATCGTCCATTTATTTCTGTCTATAGGAAGACAGGCGTGCTTACACTCACGTGCACACATGTAAGTACACACACACAAAGAGCTGTGTTGTGTGTAATGTGTATAGATCTCCAGATTACAATGAACATGGCCAAGGTTTGAAACCTCAGGGGCCAGTAGAGTATGGATCGGCTTCAGGTGACCTTGAGAGGCATCCATTTAATAATACATGGCATAATGATCAAAACAAGATGGAAGCAAGTATACGCCTGGGAAGGCAGGAAGGCATGAAATGGGGACCCGACTCAAGCTCGGCTTCATCTAGCGCTGTCTGTTGCTTTCTAGGTAACCCAGATTAAACACATCACACACATTAATCAGTCTGCCAAGTGGAAAAATTATAAGTGTGTGTCCGCCTTCGCTATAAGCCAGACCCACACGTATATACCACAGGCATTACTCACAGCAGCTGATGCTCATGATAGGGAGGGAGAAACTATGCAAACCAGTCCATCTCTGTCTGATGTGAAATGTTCTCCTTTCCTCGTCAGCTTAGAAACATTTTAATGAAGGATGTCATTCATCAAGTCATCTGGATAGTCATTCTATGAATATTTGATTCATAACAAATCAGTTACAGTGCGATACACTCACTTACACTGACATGAGATGACGCATAATAAATARATTGTGTGTGTGTTTGCCCACATTCACACACGCACGATTGTGCATGCGCTCACATACACACACACACTTATTTGTATCTCTTTCAGCAAAATAACCGCTCATAAAGGGCACAATTTCCCAGTGGAGTGAAAATCATAATTTCATATTTTCTCTCTCCATTTTCTCTCTCACAGTGAATAATTCCCAATTAACCTGTAATTGATTGTAATAAATGAAATTGCCTCTCAGCGCTAGACTGAGAAATAGGTGAGTGGGAACTGCTGAATATTCAAAAGATAGCAATGGATCAAAGACCACTTTTAATTCACCACAACTGATTTGAATAATGAAAATCTCATTAAGATTTCACGGTACTGGTGAATTAGATGTCCTTGGTGGAGTTTGAATACTATTCAAGTAGTGGTCAGGCGATCAAGATTTACTGAAATTGTACGTACAAAACGAATCAGTTACAGCAAATAGTATTGATAAACACACTCACAGTCCATCCCTATAGAATTGCTTGCAGTACATTTGCTATGGAGTGGCTGCAGTTCTGGATTTTCTGTAAACCTGAGTTGCTCCCGTTTCAAAGAACAGATTTCTGTGCAGGATATTCTTTCCCATAGCTGCTGCACACTACGCTGCCTACGTAGCTGCTGCACACTACGCTGCCTACGTAGCTGCTGCACACTACGCTGCCTACGTAGCTGCTGTACACTACGCTGCCTACGTAGCTGCTGCTCAGTGCCTTTGTCTGTTGTAGCCTGCACAATTCATGTTGTACACAAAGGACATGTTCAAACTATAGCCTTCCATGGCTCAGTATGCTTCCAATAGTGGTGATTTGGTGAAATCACAGGGGATGCCAAGCCAGGGAAAAAAGCCATAATACTGTATGTTGTGATAGTAATAATGTGTTGTGATAATTGCGTTAATTGCTCTACAACCTGTTAGTTCATATGCCTTGCCACCGTAATATATAAGCCTAAGGCCGAGACAATAAGAAGACACAGTTGCAGAATAAATTCACCCACACCTTTGTTTCATCACAATACTGAAGAGCAACATCTGTCCGGTGGAGTCCACAAAGCATATTGCATGTAAAAAACAGTTACATGATCTACAGCACGGTCAATCAAGTTAATGTTTCCATTTTGGGACTATTAAACAACTACTGATTAAGAACACCGGAGAGTTACCGCAAGTCGCTAAGAAAACAGGAACTTCCTCCACTATTCTAGCACCATTTCAACTTCATCAAATCACCTATGCTTAGTCTAATATAGTGACAACTAAAAGATACCAAAAACAATTTAGTCCAATCAACATAAGCTAAATATCATGTGGCTGTCCATGGTACTGATTTCTGTGTGTGTGTTTAAGTAGAAAATAAATGTTGACTCACCCTACGTGTAAAAAAATGCCAATCGCATCCTCCTATCTTTCCTGTCATACAGTACATGATTTTAGTTTAAGTTGTCCTAGGCTACCTGGCTAAAATGCTAGCTCGCTAGCCTAACTTGCTTTTGATGAACCAGCTAGTTAACATAGCTAAATATTGAACTTCCATCCTCTCATGCCTGGGGCACAATGTATGAATTATAGTTGGATCAGAATTTCTGTTATAATCATTGGCCAATACGAAGTATTATGTAAAACCACAATTCCAAATCCCTATCTCCATCCATGGATAATTTAGGAAAGGGACAGTTTTTCCTAGCTAGCCACCGGAGGACAACAAAACAACGAGATTCAACAATGAGTTTTTTTCTGTCAATGATGTTTGGCTTTTAATGTGATTGGTGTGAAGCCAAATCCAAACTGGATTTCCTTGACATTCTTTTGGTGCGCCAGGACCATTCACAGTTGAGCTCACTCAGTGTAGCTCAACACTGATTGGCTACTATTATTATTTGATTTTTTTATCAAGTGAGATCAAATGCTTGCTGGCTTCCCTTGCATCCCGCAATTTGTGGCATTCCTGCGTGTGGACATTTTTGCATTGCAGGAACTCCCCCCCTCTAGTATCCCAACGGTTCCTTCATGAATCACCCCCCCACACCCCTTGAACATCTTCATGCTAGTGTGATGCTTTTGAATGTGGGCCAAAAGGGAAATAAAAGTATTATCTGAGTTTTTTTGCCACCGCCTGCTGTGTACTGGAGTCCTCTTTGCTAGCTAACGGTAGACAGTGTCCTTCGCTCCCGCCTGCCAAAAACCTGCCCTCATCATAATTAACAGAACTGCAGGAAAACAGTGCCCGACAGCTAGCTTGCTAGTTAGTTAAAATACGGTGTCGCCCCTGCCTCACGCCTGCTGTGTACCCAAGAAAACTGTGTCCAACAGGTCAGGCCAAGGACACTGTCTACCGGTCACTCCCGCATCCCGCTAATACAGCAGGCGGAAGGCTGGGGCAACATCGTGTGCTAACTAGCTAGCTTGTTAGTTAGCAACACTGTGTGCTAGCTTGCTCGTTAAACTATCACAGTGTCGCTCCCGCCTACTGTGAACCGGAGAAAACTGTGCCCGACAGGCGGTGGCGAAGGACACGGTCTACCAGTGTCGCCCCCAGCTATTGCTAGCTACTGCAGGCGGGGGCGACACTGTGTGCTAGCTAGCAGTACTAGCAAACGGTGTCGTCCCCGCCTCCCTYCTGCTGTGTACCTGAGTCATCCTTAGGAGTAGCTGGCAAAGCTAGCACAGTGTCCTTCGTTCCCTCCTGCCGAACACCTGCACTCGCCGTCGTTAACAGAACTGCTGGGAAACAGTGCCCGACAGGAAGAACTCTCTACCGGTGTGTACTAGCTGTAGCTAGCTACCGTTGTCGTCTTCTGTGGAGTTTATCAGCGGTTGGCATCCAACATTATGGTGCATTACCGCCATCTACTGAAATGGAGCGCCCCTGCCTCCCGCCTATTTACTGGAGTCATAGCTTAAAAATTGAACAATAGAAGTACAAAGAAGCGTTCCTGCAGATGTATGAATGCCCACACGCAGGAACGCCCTGAATTTCGGGCTGCAGTTGCAACCTTTTCCTCACATCCAATGCTACCGGCGGAAACAATATCATACCCTTTTTGACCAAACAGCATCAGATATTGATCGGGTGTCCCATAGGGCGGTGCACAATTGGCCCAGCGTCGCCCGGGTTAGGGGAGGGTTTGGCCGGGGTAGGCCGTCATTGTAAATAAGAATTTGTTCTTAACTGACTTGCCTAGTTAAATAAATAAAAATAAAAAGATAGATGGGCTACACATACAGCGACAGAGGGGTGCTGTTTCGCTCGCTCCGGTGAGATACATTCAGGCTCTCGTGACTTGAAGGAAAATTATGAAACACGAAAGATAAATTATGATTATTTTTTGTCCATTTTTAGGAGAAGCCCGGCTTTCCTTGGCACCCATGAATACACACCACTGGAGGCTAGGCATAAGTGCGATTTTGTGTTATACACGAAAGACATGATCAAAATGTTTGTAAGAACTCGCAGATAGTTTTTTGTCCCACTGCAAAACTAAAGTGGGGAGTTACATGCAGCATATCAAACACAAGCAAGACACAAACAAGCAGTTATTTTTTCATCATCATTGCAAACATTGGCTAAGCACGAGGCAGGCAGGCAAACAAAGCAGTAGTGCTCTTTTTCAGAAACTCTGGGTAGTGGCTACGATATGGCAGCAACTACAAAGATTAGCCTACATCATCACACAAAATGCTGATTTGTTTTTGCTCAAATGTAATGTGAAGGGACTGCGTCCTGCTTGTGCAACTGCAATATCCACTACGACAGAGAAGGTTGTAGCCTTCATAATGGCCTTGAATGTTTGTTCAAATTGCTGCTGGCTTTTTATTTCAGCTGTCCAGAAATATGAGGCATAGACCTTGGCTACATCATCAAGTGTGAGCAGTAGCTACGTATACTTTTTTTTGTAAAACAACACATGTGCAAAACGTGACCTGGATCTGTAGCTTTGAGAAAGAGGTCTCCAGAGTGGTCGAGGCGAAAACTCTATTCAAAACCAAGGCCTATTTTCGAACATAGGCTCCAATTCAATTAATTATAGATAAATGAAACCGTACTGCATGTTCTCTCAGAATGTTTATGCTATATTGGATGTTAACCATGTTTGAACTGACACACCCCGCAAGCTGTTCGTCTAGCGCACATTGTCATTGGATACTGACTCGAAACCACCTGTCCTTACAATACAGAGTAAAGTAAACATTCTGAGTGAACTTGCTCAGCCTATATCTGCTAGTTATTGAATGGGGACTTACTCTTTCAAAAGTACTCTATACTAGCTATTATCTTGGGAGACAAACTATATGCAAGTTTATATATTTTTTTATATGGGAGGCTCTCTGGACTAATTATGTATACAAAACACATAAGAGAGTTCCAAGGTGACATGAAACGTGAGTCAATTCTTCATCGAGGAAGGCCTAATTAATTAGGATGTCAAATTCAAGGAGCACCCTCACTTAAATGTTTCTTCTTAATCGGGGAATCATTTGGAAGTCAGAGAGGCGTTGGATCGCAGGTAATGAAAATTGACACCTGTTATTACCATGACAACCTCTTCACAACCACAACATGAGTGGCTCTTTATTGACGGCTGGTGGTGACTTTCTGTAGGGTCACCTGGACTCCTGTGTTCGCTGTGAGGTCACAGAGTTCAGAAAAATAGTGACTTGGTCCCACCTCTTTGTTTTTCCTCAAGCGGATTTTACTGTTATTTGGCATATTTTGTTGCTCGCTAGCTACAACGTTGGCAGTTTGACAAGAACATGTGGTAGCTGACTAGCTTGTTAGTTGTTTACAAACAAATTAGTGAATGTGCTAGAAAGCTGTGGCTTGCAACATTTGTGATTTGTTTGTTCACAAAGTGTGGAGCTGCCAACCCTTGTCATATGATGAAGCTGTAAAGTCTCAAAGTAACATTTTGCTTGTTTGCAATGTATGCTGTTTAAATGCAGTGCCAAACATTGGGATGCTGGACACAAGCAGGGATGATGAGTGTAATCTAGATGAGATAGTCGATGTATCAGCAGTGGGCACAGAAAATGACATGTTTCAATCGGAGAGGACTTCACTTTATCCATGTGAACTCAAGGAACCTGCTGCCGAAATTAGACAAATTAAAACTCCTCGCTTCCAACACACGGGCTGCAGTAGTTGCTGTGACTGAGACATGGCTCAATAGGTCAATTGGGGACAATGAGGTTGAGCTACCGGGTTATAGCATTCATAGAATTGACCAAAACGGTGGCGGTGTGTGTGCTTTTACTAGGAACGATGGGCATTTTAACCCTTGTTCAGATCTGAAAATGGATGGTCTTGAGGTTGCATGGATAGATATACTTCTGCCAAAATGTGGTCCTATACTTGTTGGCGTTTGATATCGGCCTCCTAAGTCAAATCATTTATACGATTTACTTGAATTGAAATGCTGTGATCACAATGTATTTGCAGATAGGGAATGTATTCTGCTTGGAGATTTTAATACAAAGGTGCAGTTACCACCTAAGAAAAGTACACTAGCAAATGCCCTGTATAACTTGAATCAGTTATTTGGACTAAAACAACTGACTGTTGAGCCAACCTGGGTGTGTATTGACAGCAAATCAACTTTGGATTTGATTAGTGTACCAGACCAAGAGAACGTCTGTCAGTCAGGAGTCTTAAATATCGTTTTTTGTGATCATATGGTAACCTACCGTACCTGTAAGAAATCCAAAATGCTACTTGAGCCAGGTAATAACTACATGAAGGGACGGTCTATGAAACAATACTCAAATGAACGTTTTGTAGAAGTACTTGGAATTTAGAATTGGTCTCATGTATTAAACTATGATGATGTTGATTGATCTGTTTCTGTCTGCACTCGACTCTGGCTCCGATGAAACAAATTTGAATCAAACGGCGGTCAGGGAAATGGATCACTTCCGAGATCTTAGACCTCATAAAGAAAAGGGATCGCTACCTGGCCAAATTAAGAAGGGCAAATCTAAAACAAGATTATGATGGTTATATTAACTGTAGAAACCAGGCAAGATACAAAATGGATAAGGCCAAATCCCAACCTTACATAGATGCTGTTATTGAAAACTTATATCAGCCTCATAAACTAGAAAATTTAGCAGTTCATTTAAAAAAAAATAATGTTTTACTGCTATAGCCTCATCTCTGGTTAAGAAGTTACCGACCTGCTCTGGACACTGGCCATTAAGAACCTTTAGCATAGCAAAGGTATCAAATGATTTGTTTGAGCTGTGCATTGTAACAACATTTCCAATATACGATGCATAATGAGCACAAACAAAGCAACTTAATGAGCGCAAACAAAGCAACTGGATAACCTTCCTGCAAGATTCATAAAGGATAGCGCTTGTGTCACTGCTAAAATGATAACGCAGACTGAAAACATATCTATTGGTAGTGGTACATTTCCCAATGATCTCAATACAACCCGGGTGGTTCCGCTCCACAAGAAGAGCAGTAAAACAAATGTAGAAAACTACAGGCCTGTGTCGATCTTCAGAACCTCATCCAAAGATGTTGAAAGAGTAGTTTTTAATCAACTTCAGGGATACCTTCTAGAGCACAAACTTCTTTATGAACTCCAATCTGGCTTTAGAACAGCTCATTCCACTGATACTTGCCTTATCCACCTTTTTGACCACATTCAAGCAGGAAAGTGAGAAGGGGATCTATACAGGTAGGGTCATGTTAGACTTGCAGAAAGCATTTGACACTGTTCTCCTGATGAAACTGAAATGCATGGGTCTAAATGATGTGGCAGTAAATTGGTTTTGGTCTTCTCTGACCAACAGAACACGAGTATGTAATGTTGGTGACTGTCATGATCGTCCTGGGAAGAAGGAGTGGACCAAAGCGCAGCGTGGTATGTGTTCATGTTTGTTTATTTACACTGAACACTAAATACAAAAATAACAAAAGGGAAAAACCGAAACAGTCCTGAAAGGTGAAAAACACTAAACAGAAAACAACTACCCACAAACACAGGTGGGAAGTATGGTTCTCAATCAGAGACAACGATTGACAGCTGCCTCTGATTGAGAACCATACCAGGCCAAACACATAGAAGTACAAAACATAGAACAAAACATAGAATGCCCACCCCAACTCACGCCCTGACCAAACCAAAATAGAGACATAAAAAAGGAACTAAGGTCAGAACGTGACAGTGATGTTCTGTCAGAGGCCAAATAAAGAGTACCGCAGGGATCAATTTTAGGGCCTCTCTTTTTTTTATATACGTTAATCAAATGCCAGATACAGTAAAGTGCCATACTGGTATTAGGGAAGGATACAGTTTACATAGAGRAGACCCTGAGTAAGGAATTGCATTTAGTTAGAGACTGACAACAACTTGTCGCTACATTTGGGAAAAACTGAATCGATTTTGTTTGAAACAAGATACAGGTCAACTGTGCAGGCAAGGAGATTGAATCTAAAACAAGTGTAACTTATCTCGGTGTGTCCCAAAATCAATCCCTTTCTGGAGACCTGATTGCTGCTAAAAAAAAATYGAAAATGGCAAACAAATGTACATTTTTATATTGTAACCCTAGATATTTTAACATCAAAGTTAGGAAACTGCTTTTCTCAACTTTGATTCAGTGTCATTTTGATTATGCCTGCTCTGCTTGGTATAGTGGGCAATCAAAAAAGCTTAACGAGAATGCAGGTCATGCAAAATAATGTTATCATCAGGTATATGCTGAATGTCCCCCCTAGGACCCACATAGGGGTACAGGAGTTCCCGGTGGGCTTGTTGCCTTTGGAGTCCAGAGGGTACCAACTTAAACTTAATCATATATTTGACATCTTAAATGATTGTGCCCCTGGTTACATGAAAAAACACATCGATATGGTCTATAACCAACACAGTCACAATACCAGAGCTAGTGTTATGTCTTGTAAAATCCCAAGAGTACTGCGAGGAGTACTGCGAGGAGCACATTTTTCTAGACAGGCATTTGAATATGGAATAGCCTCCCCCTTGAGATCAAGCAAATAAAAAGTAAAATTTGCTTTAAAAAGCAGGCAAAGGTTTTCATTTGGACAAGTTTGTCTGAGTAAGAGAAGCCACTCCACTGCCCCTTGCGCCCCCTACTGCTGGTCAGGTGTATTTATTTGAAGGATCGGTATGATGTGCAATTAATAGATTGTTTTAATGTGAAATTAATATGGTTGATTTTTAAGATTAGGGAAAAGTGCAGTGAATACTGCAAACTTTTTACGATGTCAATAAATKTGTTTATTTTGTCTTGCATTTTAATCATTATATRTGTTATTGTTTTTACCATCGAGGGCCACTTGGGAAACGAGTGTTATACTGAATACCTTCAAGTGATATCCTCTGGGTCCACATTGTACATTTTGTTGTATATGTCTGTTACCCAAAATAAATTCAATTCAATTCATAAAAGCTAAACAGCTACCTAGCTAGGACTTGTTTTGAGGCTTTAAAAGTGTTCTTACCCTATGATTTTGAACATTCAAAGAAACTGTGAAACGTCCATGGCGGGCATTTTTGGCATCTTAGCTTGCTACATGACTAGGAAACATGAGCACCACCACCAATCAGCCTACACCACTGCACATACACCCGTAGTTACTATGACAACTCACATAGCCTTGTCAGTAAATGACTGCTGTCTGAACACACGTATCYGATTTGRTCACTTTTAACTTGCTGTTTAGGTAGTCGAAAATGGATTTGATCATTGAGACCTGCCGTGTGAACAAGGCTAAATAATCATTATTTTGCATGGTGGCAGGTTAGGAAACTTGATAAGGGTTAAGCGTGAGTGGATTGAAAATGCCGGCACACATCCGTTTCCATACGCTAATCTTCATAGTGCCCACTCCTAATACGTTTTTATATCTTTCCTATCTCTCTTGCCGAGGTGAAATATCATATTACATTCTTATCTAACATTGAGGGACTGACTGAGTAGTGGGGTTGAATTGCAGGGGATGGGCACAAGCATCAACTTCGGCAAGTTGGTCGTTTTATAGGAATATAAAAAATTAGTTAGTCCCCCCCAAAAAATTTCATATCCTGTCATTTGCAGGCATCGGGTGGATTATGTTTCCACGCATACCTTGTTTACAATGCTGTTGACAGAAATAATTCCCTTCCCACCACTGAGGTGGCAGTTAGGAATGAATCACTCTCCATTTGTGTGCACATATTGTAGTTTTCCAATGCGCTCTGCGGTAGAAGCATTCAAGGTAAGGCCAATCAGGGATTGGCCTCACCATGCTACGCTAGCCAATTAGCCATCCCCCTGAATACATGGCAGGCAGGGTTGGAGAGTAACTGATTACTTCTTGGATTACCTTAAATTCAGAAAGGATTTTTATGAATTTATGACACCTTTGTTGCCACAATGATAGGGGAGAGTGGGGTAAATTGAGCCAAAGGGTTAGTTGAGCCACCCTTTGTTTCCTGGAAACCATACACAAAATAATTAATCATGATACCAAATATTTAGGAAGAGGTCATGATTTCATGGTGTCTGAAGGAAGAAACCACATGTAAAAAGTGGTAAGCAAGTTAGGTCCAAAAGACTGTACCAAAAAAATGCTATAGGTTTCACGATGCTTGTATCTAAACCAAAGTACTGTAGAGAGTTTTTTACATAAGTTGGGGTCTCTATAAGCTACAATATGCGGTCCTAAACCTAGCATGAAAGTGCATCCTTGTAGCTTTGTGGTCTAATATAGTCAATGTCTGCCTTGAGGTAAGTTGAGCCAATGGCCAGGTAAGTTGAGTCATTGGCCACCACATCCCATACAAATTATGATTGCATTTTGACCTTTTTTAATGCATATTATGCATAGTATTTATACAATGTGTCATGCATATGAACTCATTTGTATTGTTACAGAGAAGACATCATCATACCAAGTGTATACAAAAGTAAAACAAGCAGGGACCCCTTATTAAGGTTCAATGAAGTGAGAGAAGGGAATAAGTCCATTTGATCAGCAACAAGGGATGAACAAATAAACTGAAGTACAAAGAAGATGTACATTGACAAAAAAGAAGACGAACATGTACCTATGCAAAASAGAGGCTATGATAGAGTAGCAGACGCACACAAGGTCTTATCTAATGACATGGACTTTGAACTTGCTAAACATATCCATCATCTCGCGGACCAGTTTCATGGGCTTAGTAGCCTCAAATGCAGAGAACGTGCCTACGAATTTGCACATCGAAACAATGTCCCTGTCCCGGACAACTGGTCAAGAAATGGAAGGGTAAGTGACATTGATCAGAGAGATCTACAGATAACTGCCAAAATAATAGAAACACTTCCGTAAATGAAGGATACAAAGTACATTGAAAGCAGGTGCTTTCACACGGGTGTGGTTCCTGAGTTAATCAAGCTATTAACATCCCATCATGCTTCGGGTCATGTATAAAATGCTGGGCAGGCCATTATTATGGCTACCATGGCTATTCCCCCACAGGATGACAATGCCCCCATTCACACGGCATGGGTGGTCACTGAATGGTTTGATGAGAATGAAAAGGATGTAAACCATGGCCGTCTCAGTCACCAGATCTCAACCCAATTGAACACAATTGATTTTGGTGGTGCGCCTTTTCCACCACCATCATCATCAAAACACCAAATGCTTGAATTTCTCATGAAAGAATGGTATCACGTAACTCCAATAGTTCCAGACACTTGTATAATCTTTGCCAAGGTGCATCGAAGCTGTTCTGGCTCGTGGTAGCACTTTACGTTGGTGTTTCCTTTATTTTGGTTACCTGTATTTCTTATTACGTTAATTAAACTTTGACCTACCGTCACAGGACACCATCAACCACTTACCCCAAGGTGGCTCAACTTACCGTGTCTCAAAGCTCAACTTACCCTATTCCTTTGTTTAAAAAACTGCTATGTTTCATTATCTGCTTATTTCCAGGGATACACAACATCCTGAAATATATGTAGATATCTTTGTTAGAAAGAATACTATATTTCCCTTGACGTAGGGATGCTGAATGTAAAAAAAAAAATTGCTCAACACACCCCACTCTCCCCTATTCAATTCAGCATTGAAAAAAAAGGTGCAAGTTTAAGTTTGTTCCACAAGTTAAGACACCACTGATCACACACAGAATGCATTTGATGGATCATTTTTGTCTTCTTCTAATCCCTCTTAAGGGGAAAGTAATCAGATCACGTTACTGAGTTTGGGTAATCCAAAAGTTATGTTACTGATTACAATGTTGAACAGGTAACTAGTAACTGTAATGGATTACATTTAGAAAGTAACCTACTGTACCCAACCCTGATGGCGGCTACGTTTTTACCATATCTGACACAGGGAGGGATGCCTTCATGCGGAATCTCTGCATTACACATTGACCATAGACACACGGATAGACATTTGCTCGCAAGCGTACACACACACACACACACACACACACACACACACACTGATGCGTGCATGTAGGCCTAAACACAAACAGTACACAACATACCGACAATAATAATAATAATTATTATTATTTGTTTATCAGTTACTTACAAAAATACATTTTATAAAGCAAATTTAGGGATCTGGCAGTTCTTGGGTGATCATCTTCCACAGCTTTATAGGCTTTGGAAAGGTAGTATTTTGAGCAGAGGGAGTACAGATACAAACATCTGGCAACTAGGCCACGGAGGTCTTCATCGGGCATCTCGTCATCTTTGATGTTCACAGCTCCTCCTCCATAGGTAGGTTGGATTGTCCACTACTGAAATGTAGCACCCAACTGGGTATACGACTATAAAAACAAGTCAAAATGTAACGACCTGGGTGTCGGGGGGTGCGAAGTCAGACGCAGGAATAGCAGAGCTACAATACGTTGAGTCTTTAATGCCCAACTGGCAAACAAAATGTCCAACACGGACGTACTGGGTGTCATAAACAACGGTCCAACGACACGAGAAACAAACCCAGTCCACAATAACAATATACACTCCCGAAATCCAAAAGCTACAATATAACAATCCCGCACAAAGAAGCGTACGGGCTGGCTGACTAACAAAGCCACACTAATTAACAATTAACTGAACACAGGTGATACAAATAAACACATAAGGAGGGGGAGGAAAAAGAGTCAGTGGCAGCTAGTAGGCCGGTGACGACGACCGCCGAGCGCCACCCGAACGGGAAGGAGAGCCTGCCTCGGTTGAAGTCGTGACAGTACCCCCCCTCTCGGACATCGTATTAACCCCTCGTTTCATGTGTCTCTCCTCAGGCCGGTGGTAGCTGGTCCCTCGAGGTCGACCCGGAGGACGAGGCGCAGGGCGATCCGGATGGAGGCGATGGAAATCCCTTAACATAGATGGATCCAATGTTCTCCACCTGGTACCCAGCACCTCTCCTCCGGACCACGCGCCTCGAGGTCGACCCGGAGGACGAGGCGCAGGGCGATCCGGATGGAGGCGATGGAAATCCCTTAACATAGATGGATCCAAAATGTTCCTCACCGGTACCCAGCACCTCTCCTCCGGACCATACCCCTCCCAGTCCACGAGGTACTGCAGGCCCCTTCACCCGGCGTATTCGAGTCCAGAATGGCCCGTATCGTGTACGCCGGGACCCCTCGATGTCCAGAGGGGGGGGGGACCTCCGCGCACCTCACCGTCCTGCAGGGGACCAGCTACCACCGGCCTGAGGAGAGACACATAAAACGAGGGTTAATACGATAATAGGAAGGGAGTTTTAATCGATAAACACACCTCGTTTATTCTCCTCAGGACTTTGAAGGGCCCTACACACTGCCGCCCCAGCTTCCGGCAGGGCAAGCGAGGGGTAGGTTTCGGGTCGAGAGCCAGACCCTTTCCCCCGGTACAAACACGGGGCCTCACTGCGGTGGCGGTCAGCGCTCCTCTTCTGCCTACTAGTAGCTTGTTGGAGGGACTCCTGGACGGCCCTCCAGGTCTCTTTGGAGCGCTGTACCCACTCCTCCACCGCAGGAGCCTCGGTCTGGCTCGGATGCCATGTGCCAGGACCGGCTGGTATCCCAACACACACTGAAAGGGGGACACATTAGTAGAGGAGTGGCGTAGTGAGTTCTGGGCCATCTCGGCCCAGGGAATGTATCTCGCCCACTCCCCTGCCGGTCCTGGCAATACGACCGCAGAAACCTACCCACCTCCTGGTTCACTCTCTCCACCTGCCCATTACTCTCGGGGTGAAAACCGGAAGTCAAGCTGACCGTGACCCCCAGACGCTCCATGAACGCCTCCATACTCGGACGTGAACTGGGGCCCCGATCAGAAACGATGTCCTCCGGCACCCCGTAGTGCCGGAAGACGTGGTGAATAAGGCCTCCGCAGTCTGTAGGGCAGTAGGGATACCGGGCAACGGGAGGAGACGGCAGGACTAGAAAACCGATCCACAATTACCAGAACCGTAGTGTTCCCTGAGAAGGGGGGAGATCGGTCAGGAAGTCCACGGACAGATGAGACCATGGCCGTTGTGGAACGGGGAGGGGTTGCAACTTCCCTCTAGGAAGGTGCCTAGGAGCCTTACTCTGAGCGCATACCGAACAGGAGGAGACATAAACCCTAACGTCCCGAGCTAAGGTAGGCCACCAATACCTCCCCCGAAGGCTCCCCACTGTCCTCGTCACCCCAGGGTGACCCGAGGAGGGTAGGACATGAGCCCACCGAATCAGTCGGTCCCGAACACCAAGCGGTACGTACTTACGGCCCGCCGGACACTGAGGAGGCACGGGTTCCGCCCGTAGCGCCCGCTCGATGTCCGAGTCCACCTCCCATACCACTGGCGCTATCAGCCTCGAGGCGGGGATGATGGGAGTGGTTCGGTGGTCCTATCCTCCGTGTCGTAAAGCGGGACAGTGCGTCAGCCTTTACGTTTTGGAGCCTGGTCTATAGGACAACGTGAACCGAAACCGGGTGAAAAAATGGCCCACCTTGCCTGACGCGGGTTCAGTCTCCGAGCTGCCCGAATATACTCCAGATTTCTGGTGGTCGGTCCAGATGAGAAAGGGGTGCTTAGCCCCCTCAAGCCAGTGTCTCCACACCTTCAGAGCCCTGACCACCGCTAACAACTCCCGATCCCCCACATCATAGTTACGCTCCGCTGCACTGAGCTTACTAGAGAAGAAAGCGCAGGGCGGAGTTTTTTGTGGCGTAACCGAGGCTGTGATAGCACGGCACCCACCCCAGCCTCGGACGCGTCCACCTCACTATGAATGCTAAAGAGGATCCGGATGTGCCAACACGGAGCATCCGTGAACAGAGCCTTCAACCTGTTGAAAGCCCGTCCGCCGCCGCTGACCACCGCAACCGCACCGGGCCCCCCTTAGCAGTGAGGTAATGGGAGCCGCTACCTGGCCAAAACCCCGGATAAATCTCTGGTAGTAGTTGGCAAAACCCAAAAACCGCTGCACCTCTTTCACCGTGGTTGGAGTCGGCCAATTACGCACGGCCTTTATGCGGTCACTCTCCACCACCACCCCCGAGGTGGAAATGCGATAACCCAGGAAGGCAGACGGCTTGTTTGGAGAACACACACTTCTCAGCCTTGACGTATAGGTCATGCTCCAGCAGTCTGCCAAGCACTTTGCGCACCAGAGATACATGCGCGGCGTGAGTAGTTGAGTAGATCAGAATGTCATCGATATACACAACTACCCCCTGCACGTGCAGGCCCTGAGAATGTCGTCTACAAAGGATTGAAAACGGCTGGAGCATTCTTTAACCCATACGGCATGACGCAGTACTCATAGTGGCCCGATGTGTACTAAATGCGGTTTTCCACTCGTCTCCTTTCCGAATACGCACCAGACTGTACGCGCTCCTGAGGTCCAGTTTTGTAAAGAACTGCGCTCCGTGAAATGATTCCACCGCCGAAGCGTGAGGTAGTGGTAACTAAACCCCACTGTGATGGCATGTAGACCTCTATAATCAATACACGGACGCAAACCTCCCTCCTTTTTCTTCACAAAAAGAAACTCGAGGAGACGGGTGAGATGGAGGGCCGAATGTACCCCGTCCCAGAGACTCCGCGACATATGTCTCCATAGCCAACGTCTCCTCTTGGGACAAAGGGTACACGTGACTCTTTGGAAGCGCAGCGTTAACCTGGAGATCTATCGCACAATCCCTACCCGGTCGATGTGTGGAATTTCGTCGCTTTCTTTTTACAGAAAAGCGATTGCCAAATCGGCATACTCGCGGGGGAATGCGCACCGTGGAACCCTGGTCTGGACTCTCCACCGACGTGGCACCAATGGAAACCCAGACACCTTCCAGAACACTCCTCTGACCACCCCTGGAGAACCCCCTGTCTCCACGAAATATTGGGATTGTGCCGGGCCAAACCAGGGAATACCCAGCACCACTGGAAACGCAGGCAATCAATAATAAAGAGACTGATACGTTCCCTATGATTCCCCTGCGTCACCATGTCCAGGGGAACTGTGGCCTCCCTGACCACCCCTGACCCTAATGGCCGGCTATCTAGGGAGTGCACGGGAAAGGGAGAATCTATCGGCACAAGCGGAACGCCCAACTTACGGGCGAGTCCGCGATCCATAAAGTTCCCAGCTGCACCTGAATCGACTAGTGCCCTATGCTGGGAAGAGGGGAAAAAATAAAGGAAAAAAATTGAGACAAACATGTGACCAACAGGGGGTTCTGAGTGAGTTTGGTGCTGACTCACCTGGGGTGATCGAGAAGCGTTACGCCTGACATCTCGACTCCCAGACAGACCCCCCCCCCAGCACCGATCGGCCGTGTGTCCTCTCCGACCACAGCTGGTGCAGGGGAGGCCTCCTCCTCCGATACCCCTAGACGCGGCCCCTCCCAACTCCATCGGGATGGGAGCCGGGGCGCTGGGTGGTGGAACGCACAGGACCCTCTCCGAACGCCCGCGGGCAGCCAGCAGATTGTCCAGTCGGATGGACATGTCAATAAGCTCATCCAGAGAAAGAGCGATGTCCCGACACGCTAGCTCCCTGCGGACGTCCTCCCGGAGACTACACCGGTAGTGGTCAATAAGGGCCCTGTCGTTCCACCCTGATCCCGCGGCCAAGGTCCGGAACTCCAGCGCGAAATCCTGTGCGCTCCTCTTCTCCTGCCTGATATGAAATAGTCTCTCACCCGCCGCTTGGCCCTCTGGGGGGTGGTCAAACATGGCACGAAAACGGCGGGTAAACTCCGGGTAGTGCTCCTTCGCTGAGTCCGGGCCATTCCAGACTGCGTTGGCCCACTCCAGAGCACGACCCGTTAGGCAGGAGACGAGGACACTCACCCTCTCCGCTCCCGAGGGAGTGGGGCGAACAGTGGCCAGGTATAGCTCCAGTTGGAGTAAGAACCCCTGACACCCTGCCGCCGCTCCATCATAATCCCTCGGGAGCGTAAGACGGAGCGTGCTGGAGCCGGGGGATGGAGAGTCCTGAGGGGGGGCAGCCGAAGGTGGAGAGAGGAGCCCACTCCTCTCCCATCGCTCCATTCTCTCCATCATCTGGTCCATGGCTGATCCGATCCGATGGAGGACGGTGGTGTGGTGGAGAACCCGTTCCTCCATCGATGGGAGAGGGTTGGCTGCTGCTCCTGCTGACTCCATTTAATTGGGTGCGGGATTCTGTAACGACCTGGGTGTCGGGGGGTGCGAAGTCAGACGCAGGAATAGCAGAGCTACAATACTTTGAGTCTTTAATGCCCAACTGGCAAACAAAATGTCCAACACGGACGTACTGGGTGTCATACACAACGGTCCAACGACACGAGAAACAAACCCAGTCCACAATAACAATATACACTCCCGAAATCCAAAAGCTACAATATAACAATCCCGCACAAAGAAGCGTACGGGCTGGCTGACTAATAAAGCCACACTAATTAACAATTAACTGAACACAGGTGATACAAATAAACACATAAGGAGGGGGAGGAAAAAGAGTCAGTGGCAGCTAGTAGGCCGGTGACGACGACCGCCGAGCGCCACCCGAACGGGAAGGAGAGCCTGCCTCGGTTGAAGTCGTGACACAAAAACACATTTTCACATGTGAAATAGCTGTTTTCACATGTTGAGCTTAAATCTCACAAGTGGAACCGTATTAAATTTAGACTTCACATGTTAACACAACCTTTTCACATATGAGAAGAATAACATGTTTTCACCTCACATGTCAATTGCAGTTTCACATATAAAATGTGCATTTTCACATGCTAAAAACTTTCACATGTGAAAATCTCCCTTTCACATATGGAATTGCAAAATCACATAAATCAACCACGTCAAAAAAAAAWATCTAATTTGCAGGTTCATATGTGAAAAACTTTCACATTTGATTGTTTTTCACTTGAACTTGCAATTCCACAAGTGAAAGTGATATTTGCAGTTTCACATGTAAGAAAACTCCACATTTACTTCAATGTTTGTAAAACAGTGAATGTAAACAAACACGGTATAGCCTAAAAACATGATTAAAACTATCATTATGATAGACTGGTCAGTCCTTGCATCCATATTGTAGTCTATGGGTTTGAGAGTGGTTGCATTTCTCCAGCCCCATCCCTCAGCTTTTTCTCAAAATGTTGGCAGGAAAACACATTGTTAATGTTTCAATTAAGGATTGCTGCTTTAAACAACTTTAATAGAGTAATAGTGTTGTTACTGTAAACTGTGTAACTTAAGAACACTTTCCTAATATTAAATTGCGCCCGCGCCCTCAGAACAGCYTCAATTTCATTGGGACATTGCTGGCCCACGTTGACTCCAATGCTTCCCATAGTTGTGTTAAGTTGGCTGAATGTCCTTTGGGTGGTGTGCCATTCTTCATGCACAAAATAAACTGTGGAGCGTGAAAAACCCAGCAGCGTTGCAGTTCTTGACACAAACCGGTGCGCTTGGCACCTACTACCATACCCTGTTCAAAGGCACTGAAATCTTTTGTCTTGCCCATTCACCCTCTGAATGGCACACATACACAAACCATGTCTCAATTGTCTCGTCCTCTTCATCTACACTGTTAGAAGTGGATTTAACTGGTGACATCAATAAGGGATCATAGCTTTCACCTTGATTCACCTGGTCAGTCTATGTCATGGAAAGAGCAGGAATGCTTAATGTTTTGTATACTCAGTGGTGCAATCCTCTAGTGAGTGAGTTATTTTTGTACTATTAATTAAACACAAGCAAAATGCTTAGTATTGCAAACAAAAATTATGATATTGAAAGCAAGCAAACCCAGAAGTATTGATAGCAAAACAAAATATTGCAAGGAAATCATTTTTAAATGCGAGAGCAAATTAATTGTAAATGGATGCAAAAAATTTATTTCGTGATACATTTTTTATGATAATGTATTTTTCAAAACTCCATCTTTTTTTGGCTATGTTACCTTCTCTGCCTTTTTTCCAGTTTCAATTTTTGGCACATTGATTCCAGCAACATAGAACGCTGCATCCCATTGCTGGTTACTGAAGCTAACAGCGTTGATCCTGGTCGGTCCCTGGATGGAAGACCAGATGTAGCTGAAAGTTATTATAATTTTTTTCACTTGTGGGGGTTGTTTTTTCCACGAGGGAAAGACACCTGAAAAATTGACATGTGAAACTTCACGTTTCCCACAAACCACCTGTCTGACTCGTTAAACTTTCCCATGTGAGTGTATTTATTTTTTACCTAAAAAAAAAAGCTCACACCTTGTGTTTTTTTTCACATTATTTTTTTCATGTTGTTTTTGTGTAAGGGTAGGACCCCCACACCTCAGCAGTAGTCTGGAAAATCCCCCTACGAGGCGAGCCTCTGCATCCTCTCACACCGCAGTCCACTCCCTCTAGGAACCAGAGCAGTTGCCCAAAAAAGCCGATGCTGTTTATCGTGAGTTCTTGCATCATACAAATCGAATTAGCTACCCAAGCCAAAACTGACAAAATTTTACTTATTACTCACAGCCGTTCCCACACAAATTCACAATTCCCTTGCTAGTGCCTAGATTCAATTTACACGTATCGTCTTTCCCCTCACACTTTTATGGAAGCCATTTTTTTTTTTTACAACAGTTCATGAGAAATAAGATGCCATAGGGTGTCTAATCAATGATTTTTTCCCCACGGCGGATTCTCAAAGGCCATGAAAACACGGAAAGTGTCTCTCTACTCTATACTGCATCATGTACATTATGCCGGGATCGCTATACTCGAGTGTACTCCTTTTTGCTCTTACGCCAATATATCACAATCATTATTTATCTCACACGACTTCATGTGGGCTACTGTACAACGTCTCTGCACCTGTTTGAGTCCACTGATAAAACATTACTGTACATTTCCATGTCCTCTGTGAGAAAAAGACTTATGCAAATAGACATTACACAAAACAATGAATGCATCCGCTGGGTTTACACACCAGGAACACAATGTATTTTCAAATCTGGTAAATCCACAGGGTTTCGATAAAGAAAGTCCCCCCTTGAAATCCAGCTTAAGATGTGCCTTGCTCCTGAGTCCTGTCTTATGTGAAGGGAAGATATCAGGGCTAAGGCAGAGTAGAGGAGAAAAGCAAAGGAGTATTCGCAGGATCTACGACCAAGGTCACTCGCGCGTCACCTCTGTAGCTTACAAGTGTGCTGGTGGTTGCTAGTTGCGCCGGTCCCCACGTTTACAAGCGTTCTCTCATACTATACAGAGCAGCCGGGCCCATTCAGCTTAGCACCCTGACAGCGGCATAAATGTGTATTGAGTGGCTGCAGGGGAGAGGCCATAGGGGAACAGTTGTTTCCATTCGGGTTAAATTGCCCATTGGCCAAACTTAATGAGGTGGCTAGTGTAGAAGTGGATGGGGGCCGTGGACTAGTAACTCATGTGTTGCAGAAACACGCAACCCTGTATGTACAGTATGTGATAAAGCCCATTCACTTCCATAATGAAAGAGATCTTCTGTAGTGTGTTTGTCTTTTTTTAAATTTAAACTTTATTTAACCAGGAAGGGCTCATTGAGATTTAAAATCTCTTTTTCAAGAGCTTCCTGGCCAAGATAGGCAGCACCAAGTCATTACAAAAATGACAGACAGACAACATGAAACGCTACAAGTAATCTAGTAAAAACCATTGAATTCACAAGAGTATAACAAAATCAAAAACAGCAAATTAAAAACATTGACAGGTCAGGGAATCCGCCTCAAAATCCTTCATCAGTGATTTAAAAACACCAATCGGGACAAGTTCTTCCAGTTTAAAAGTATTTTGTAAGGTGTTCCAAGACGATGGCGCAGAGTACATCAAAGCTCTTTTACCAAATTCAGTTCGGACATTTGGAACAGTTAGCAGGATAAAGTCCAGCGAACGAAGAGAGTACCCACCACATTTCTGAACAATGTCCATGAGAATACACAATTTCTTAGTGTTTGCAATACAAATATACTTTAATGCAAACCCAATTGTAGTTTGTGGGTTGATATTGCTTATAATTTGGGGTAGAAAACATTAACAGCCCTTGTGATCCACTGAGATGTAAACAAACTACTTCATATTAAATTGAAGCAGAGCAGCAGAGTCAACAATGCCCTTGCTTACCTCCCAGCCCTCCTCTTCAGACGAAGAGGAGGAAATCAGCCGTTACAGAAACACCCACCAACCAAGGACCAAGCAGAGTGGTAAAGGACAGCAGCAGCAGCGGCAGAAGACACAGGATTCATGGACTTGGGAGGAGATTCTGGACGGCAAAGGACCCTGGACTCAGCCAGGGGAATATCGCCGTCCCAGGGCAGAGTTGGAGGCAGCGAAGGCAGAGAGGCGCTGGTATGAGGAGGCAGCACGGCGACGAGGTTGGAAGCCCGAGAGTCAGCCCCAAACATTTCTTGGGGGAGGCACACGGGGAGTGTGGCTAAGCCAGGTAGGAGACCTGAGCCAACTCCCCGCGCTTACCGTGGAGAGAGAGGGCGTCATACTGGTCAGGCACCGTGTTATGCGGTGGAGCGCACGGTGTCCCCAGTACGCGTGCTTAGCCCGGTGCGATACATTCCAGCTCCTCGTATCGGCCGGGCTAGGTTGGGCATCGAGCCAGGTGCCATGAAGCAGGCTCAACGCATCTGGTCTCCAGTGCGTCTCCTCGGGCCGGCGTACATGGCACCAGCCTTACGCATGGTGTCCCCGGTTCGCCAGCACAGCCCAGTGCGGACTATTCCACCTCGCCGCACTGGCCAGGCTACGGGGAGCATTCCACCAGGTAAGGTTGGGCAGGCTCGGTGCTCAAGAGCTCCTGTACTCCTTCATGTGTTCAGTGGATTATATTAAAACATGGACACTTACCACTCTGCCTCTTGGTCCGATCCCTGCTACACCTCCTCTTCAGACGAAGAGGAGGAAATCTGCCGTTACATAATCGTAGAGCATCTTTTACAGAGAGAGAGTGACAGAGTGAAAGGTGAGAGTATTGGAGTGTGGGTCCCTCTCCCTCAAGTCTCCAGTGTTACTCTAGCCTAGGTTATGGGAAATTACCCATGAACGAAACAACTGCTGACACAAGGAGAATTCTTCTTCCCTGCCTCCACGCACGGGGCCACTGGATTGTGAAACGCTGTGACACTGCCCCGCTCTCCCCGGTCCCTCAGAGCTTAGTAAACATTAGCTGACGCAAGGAATCCTCATAGCCCTGGGGATCACAGGAGGTTGGAGGGCTCGTGGTAATGGCTAGAGTGGAATGGTATCAAATACATTAAACACATGATTTTGGTGACATTCCCCTGGCGAGGATAGCTTTCCTCCTGGCTCAATAAGCAGTGCTGCTGCCGTCTACCTGGTGAGGCTAGATTTGTTATTTTTTTTATTTCTCCTTTATTTAACCAGGTAGGCTATTTGAGAACAAGTTCTCGTTTAGAACTGTGACCTGGCCAAGATAAAGCAAAGCAGTGCGACATAAACAACAACACAGAGTTACACATGGAATAAACAAACATACAGTCAATAATACAATAGAGAAAGTCTATATACAGTGTGCAAATGGGGTGAGGAGGTAAGGCAATAAATAGGCCATTGTAGCGAAATTATTACAGTATGGCAAATTAAACACTTGGGTGATAGATGTGCAGAAGATGAGTATGCAAGTAGCGGTACTAGGGTGCAAAGGTGAAAAATAAATAACAACATGGCGATGAGGTAGTTGGATGGGCTTTTTACAGATTGGCTATGTACAGGTGCAGTGATCTGTGAGCTGCTCTGACAGCTGGTGCTTAAAGCTAGTGAGGGAGATATGAGTCTCCAGCTTCAGTGATTTTTGCAGTTCGTTCCAGTCATTGGCAGCAGAGAACTGTAAGGAAAGGCGGCCGAAGGAGGATTTGGCTTTGGGGGTGACCAGTGAAATATACCTGCTGGAGCGCGTGCTGCGTGTGGGTGCTGCTATGGTGCCCAGTGAGCTGAGATAAGGCGTGGCTTTACCTAGCAACGACTTATAGATGACCTGGAGCCAGTGGGTTTGGTGACGGATATGAAGCGAGGGCCAGCCAACGAGAGCATACAAGTCTCAGTAATAGGTAGTATATGGGGCTTTGGTGACAGACTGCATCCAATTTGTTGAGTAGAGTGTTGGAGGCTATTTTGTAAATGACATCGCTGAAGTCAAGGATCGGTAGGATAGTCAGTTTTACGAGGGTATGTTTGGCAGCATGAGTGAAGGATGCTTTGTTTCGAAATAGGAAGCCGATTCTAGATTTAATTTTGGATTGGAGATGCTTAATGTGAGTCTGGAAGGAGAGATTACAGTCCAACCAAACACCTAGGTATTTGTAGTAGTCCACATATTCTAAGTCAGAACCGTCTAGAGTAGTGATGCTGGACGGGTAGGTAGGTGTGGGCAGCAATCGGTTGAAGAGCATGCATTTACTTTTGCTTGCATTTAAGAGCAGTTGGAGGCCACGGAAGGAGAGTTGTATGGCATTGAAGCTCATCCGGAGGTTGGTTAACACAGTGTCCAAAGAAGGGCCAGAAGTATAGAGAATGGTGTCGTCTGCGTAGAGGTGGATCAGAGAATCACCAGCACCAAGAGCGACATCATTGATGTATACAGAGAAAAGAGTCGGCCCGAGGATTGAACCCTGTGGCACCCCCATAGAGACTGCCAGAGGTCCGGACAACAGGCCCTCCGATTTGACACACTGAACTCTGTCAGAGAAGTAGTTGGTACACCAGGCGAGGCAGTCATTTGAGAAGCCAATGCTGTTGAGTCTGCCGATAAGAATGTGGTGATTGACAGAGTCGAAAGCCTTGGCCAGGTCGATGAATACAGCTGCACAGTATTGTCTCTTATCGAAGGTGGTTATGATGTCGTTTAGGACCTTGAGCGTGGCTGAGGTGCACCCATGACCAGCTCTGAAAAAAGATTGCATAGCGGAGAAGGTACGGTGGGATTCGAAATGGTCAGTGATCCGTTTGTTAACTTGGCTTTCGAAGACCTTAGAAAGGCAGTGTAGGATAGATATAGGTCTGTAGCAGTTTGGGTCTAGAGTGTCTCCCCCTTTGAAGAGGGGGATGACCGCGGCAGCTTTCCAATCTTTGGGGATCTCAGACGATACGAAAGAGAGTTTGAATAAACTAGTAATAGGGGTTGCAACAATTTCGGCAGATAATTTTAGGAAGAAAGGGTCCAGATTGTCTAGCCCTGCAGATTTGTAGGGGTCCAGATTTTGCAGCTCTCTCAGAAAATCAGCTATCTGGATTTAGGTGAAGGAGAAATGGGGGAGGCTTGGGCAAGTTGCAGTGAGGGGTGCAGGGCTGCTGACCAGGGTAGGGGTAGCCAGGTGGAAAGCTTGGCCAGCCGTAGAAAAATGCTTGTTGAAATTCTCAATTATCACGGTTTTATCGGTGGTGACAGTGTTTCCTAGCTTAAGTGCAATGGGCAGCTGGGAGGAGGTGCTCTTATTCTCCATGAACTTTACAGTGTACCGGAACTTTTTGGAGTTTGTGCTACAGAATGCAAATTTCTGTTTGAAAAAGCTAGCCTTTGCTTTCCTAACTGCCTGTGTATATTGGTTCCTAACTTCCCTGAAAAGTTCCATATCGCGAGGCTATTCGATGCTAATGCAGTACACCACAGGATGTTTTTGTGCTGGTCAGGGGCACACAGGTCTAGAGTGAACCACGGGCTATATCTGTTCCTGGTTCTAGATTTTTTGAATTGGCCATGCTTATTTAAGATGGTGAGGAAAGCACTTTTAAAGAATAACCAGTTATCCTCTACTGACGGAATGAGGTCAATATCATTCCAGGATTCCCATGCCCATGTTTACGGATTTGGGGTTGTACCTGGTGGGTTCATTGATCATTTGTGTGAGATTGAGAGCATCAAGCTTAGATTGTAGGACTGCCGGGGTGTTAAGCATGTCCCAGTTTAGGTCACCTAACAGCACGAGCTCTGAAGATAGATGGGGGCAATCAATTCGCATGTAGTGTCCAGGGCACAGCTGGGGCAGAAGGTGGTCTATAGCAAACGGCAAGAGACTTGTTTCTGGAGAGGTGGATTTTTAAAAGTAGAAGCTCAAATTGTTTGGGTACAGACCTGGATAGTAAGACAGAACTCTGCAGGCTATCCCTGCAGTAGATTGCAACTCCGGCCCCCTTTGGCAGTTCTGTCTTGTCGGAAAATGTTATAGTTAGGGATGGAAATGTCAGGGTGTTTGGTGGTCTTCCTTAGCCAGGATTCAGACACGGCTAGGACATCCGGGTTGGCAGAGTGTGCTATGGCAGTGAATAAAACAAACTTAGGGAGGAGGYTTCTAATGTTAACATGCATGAAACCAAGGCTTTTACGGTTACAGAAGTCAACAAATGAGAGCGCCTGGGGAATGGGAGTGGAGCTAGGCACTGCAGGGCCTTGTAGAATAGAATAGATTCAAGGCATAATGTACAGACAAAGGTACGGTAGGATGTGAATACAGTGGGGGTAAACCTGTGCATAGAGTGACGATGAAAGAGATATTGTCTCTAGAAATATCATTTAAACCAGGTGATGTCACCGCATGTGTGGGAGGTGGAACTAAAGTGTTAACTAAGGCGTATTGAGCAGGGCTAGAAGCTCTACAGTGAAATAAGGCAATAATTACAAACCAAAACAGCAATGGACAAGGCATATTGATGTTAGGGAGAGGCATGCGTAGCCAAGTGATCATAGGAGTCCTGTAAGTGGATTCGGGCAGCTAGCGGGCCGGGGCTAGCAAGCTAGCAGAAGGGCCTTTGAGGGACGTTGTGACGGAAGAAAGTCTGTTGTGGCCCCCCCGTGCTGCTAACAGTCCGATGTGCTCTAGACAGCTAGCAGACTAGCAGATGGGCCTAGCAAGGCTAGCTCCAGGCTAATTGGTTATTGCTTCGGGACAGAGACGTTAGCCAGGAGTGGCCACTCGGATAGCAGCTAGCTAGCTGCGATGATCCAGGTGAGGAAAAAAAAGGTTCAGAGCTTGCGGAGATATGGAGAAAAATAAGTCAGATTTGCTCTGGTTTGAGTTGCGCTGTGCAGACTGGCGAGAGTTGTCCGGGCTAAAAGCAGCCGATGACCGCTAGCAGTGGCTAGCTGACTAGCTTCTGTTGGGGGGTTCCGGTTCAGAGAACGGATCAACAGGGTAAACCAGGCCAATTGGCAAAATAGGTATAGTGGCCAAAGAATTTGTCCGATGGGCCTCTTAAGCTAGCAGTCCGATGTGCTCTAGACAGCTAGCGGGCCACGGCTAGCGGGAGGGCATACAKGGGACGTCGCGACGGAGGAGTAAGTTGAAAAAAAMCCTCGGCCGGAATTACGTCGGCAGTCCAGTCGTGATGGGTCGGCGGGGGTCCAGGTATTGTAGCCCAATGAGTGGCTGATGGGCCTCTACGGCTAGCCGGGAAATGGGCCTAGCAATGGCTAACTGACTACTAGCTAGTAGACGAAGAGTTTATTTCCAAAATGCTATATCCACCAATTTTTCACAAAAAATCATTCCTTATGGATACGTTCATGTGTGTGTAATATATAACTGTTCTCAAAAAATTTTATTAATAGAGTTTAGATGTGTATTAAAATTTGTTTTTTTGAAAAACACGATATATCCACTGTTTAGCTGGAATGGAATGTACAAAAATTCAGGAGAGGACCAGACTTAAAACACTTTAACTACTTGCCTTGAATGCAGCTCCCTAGCAACTCAACAAGCTGCTACTAATTGCCAATCAGCCTCCACACCTGTTTGCAACACTTTAACTAGTTGTCTTGATTGCATCTCCACAACAAGCATCAGCTGCAAGTTGTTGCTCATAAGCCTCCACGCCTGTCCCCACTCTCCTGAGCACCACTGCGCCCTACTTTAACCTGTCCAAATGAACATTCCTCCTCTTTGTTCTGCAATGCATGTTGTGTTGCACGGCACTGTGTGCTACGAGCCTTATCAAGGTTCGTATCCCATCTTTTGTCGTTTAGGTTCTTCCAAGCTTCTCCTGTGGGGATTGTCATCACCACAGAAGACTAACCACCACAGCCTGACAATGATGTCTACTTGAGATTGCAAGCCTAACTCTACAAAATCAACCCCCTGGGTCCTTCATCTGCAGCCATCGGTCGCCTTCATTCGGTCCATCCTCATTCTCACATCCATTCCATTTCCTCAATAAATATTCTAAACCCATTTCAATGTCTAGTCCTTAAACTTGGGAATGGTATATTTGATTATGTTAATAAGTGGTTGTGTCAACTAGCTATCTTAATCTCAATGCACGAACTGTATCTTCTAAATGTTAAATGTAAATGTAATGTTTACATACAGATCTCATATTACTGTATTGATTCATTAACTTTTTTTATGTCACAAATGTATCATTTGTACATGCTTTATAAATGTAGTTACATTTGACTGTAAAACCTAGCAGTACTACTTATTTCTCTGGGGCAGATATACAGTACCAGTTTGGACATACCTAATCATTCCGGGGTCTTTATTTTTACTTTTGTCTTCACTATTATTTTACAATGTAGAAATAAAACTATGAAATAACACATATGGAATCATGTAGTAACCCCAAAACTGTAAAACAAATGAAAATATATTTTATATGAGATTCTTCAAAGTAACGACCCTTTGCCTTGACAGCTTTGCATTCTCTCAACCAGATTCATGAGGTAGTCACCTGGAATGCATTTCAATTAACAGGTGTGTCTTGTTAAAAGTTCATTTGTGAAATTTCTTTCCTTAATGCGTTTGAGCCAATCAGTTGTGTTGTGACAAGGTAGGGGTGGAATACAGAAGATGGTATTTTACCAAAAGGGCTAAGTCCATATTATGGTAAGAACAGCTCAAATAAGCAAAGAGAAATGACAGTGCATCATTACTATAAGACATGAAGGTCAGTCAATGCGGAAAATTTAAAGAATGCTTAAAGTTTCTTCGAGTACAGTCACAAAAACCATCAAGCGCTCTGGGCCTCCCGGGTGGCGCAAGGCACTGCATCGTGCTAGCTGTGCCACCAGAGATTCTGGGTTTGAGCCCAGGCGCTGTCGCAGCCAGCCCCGACCGGGAGGCCCATGGGGCGGCGCACAATTGGCCCAGCGTCATCTGGGTTAGGGAGGGTTTGGCCGGCAGGGATATCCTTGTCTCATCACGCACTAGCGACTCCTGTGGTGGGCCGGGCGCAGTGTACGCTGACCAGGTCAACAGGTGTACGGTGTTTCCTCCGACACATTGGTGCGGCTGGCTTCCGGGTTGGATGTGCATTGTGTCAAGAAGCAGTGCGGCTTGGTTGGGTTGTGTTTCGGAGGACACATTGCTCTAGACCTTCGCCTCTCCTGAGTCCGTACGGGAGTTGCAGCGATGAGACAAGACTGTAACTACTACCAATTGGGGAGAAAAAAAGAGGTAAACAAAAAAACATAAAGTRCTATGATGAAACTGGCTYTCATGAGGACCGCCACAGGAAAGGAAGACCCAGAGTTACCTCTGCTGCAAAGGATATGTACAGTTACTGTACTAGCCTCAGAAATTGCAGCCCAAATCAATGCTTCATAGAGTTCAAGTAACAGAAYCATCTCAACATCAACTGTTCAGAGGAGACTGCGTGAATCAGGTCTTCATGGTCGAATTGTTGCAAAGAAACCAATAATAATAATAATAAGAAGAGACTTACTTGGGCCAAGAAACAAGAGCAATGGACATTAGACCGGTGGAAATCTGTCCTTAGGTGAACGGATGATCTCCGCATGTGTGGTTCCCACTGTGAAGCATGGCGGAGGAGGTGTGATGGTGTGGGGGTGCTTTGCTGGTGACACTGTCGGTGATTTATTTAGAATTCAAGGCACACTTAACCAGCATGGCAACAACAGCATTCTGCAGCGATACATCATCCCATCTGGTTTGCACTTAGTGGGACTATTGTTTCTTTTTCAACAGGACAATGACCCAGCACACCTCCAGACTGTGTAAGGGCTATTTGACCAAGAGAAGGAGAATGATACAACAGATGACCTGGACTCCACAATAACCTGACCTCAACCCAATTGAGATGGTTTGGGATGAGTTGGACCGCAGAGTGAAGGAAAAGCACCCAACAAGTGCTCAGCATATGTGGGAACTCCTTCAAGATTGTTGGAAAAGCATTCCAGGTGAAGCTGGTTGAGAGAATGCCAAGAGTGTGCAAAGCTGTCATCAAGGCAAAGGGTGGCTACTTTGAAAAATCTCAAATATAAAATATATTTTGATTTGTTTAACACTTTTCTGGTTACTACATGATTTCATATGTGTTTTTTCATTGTTTTGATGTCTTCACTATTATTCTAAAATGTACAAAACAGTAAAAATAAAGAAAAGCCTTGAATGAGTAGGTGTGTCCAAACCTTTGACTGGTACTATATATAGCGTTAATATACTGTATATTAGTCTCTCTGAAATGAAACCATCAAGTGATAGATTTCAAACAATTACATGTCTGTCATTGAAAAACCCCATGCCATGATTAGATAGTGAAAAAACACACCAATCTCCGACAATAAAAGCTAATTTATCAACATTTCTGAAAAATGATACATAGCGTTTTGGAATTAAAATGAATGCTTATGTTCCTATCTCCAACAGTGCAGTAATAACAGACAATACATACAAATCCCAAAAATGTACAGAAAGGAAGTAAGAAATATAGAAATATTAAAACGAGCATCGTGTGAATAGAAAAGGTGTGTACAGCAGTAGTTTTATAGTATAGGCCTTGACTAAAATACATTATAGACATATGAAGTGGGTAAAACAGTATGTAAACATTAGTAAAGTGACCAGTGTTCAAGGACTATGTACATATGGCAACAGTCTCTAAGGTGCAGGGTTGAGTACCGCATGGTAGCCATCTAGAAACAGTGACTGAAGTTCAGGGAAGGGTACTGGGTGGAGTCCGGCTAGTGGTGACTGTTTAACAGTCTGATGGCCTGGAGATAGAAGCTGCTTTGATGCACGTGTACTGTCTCCGCCTTCTAGATGGTAGTGGGGTTAGCAGCCCGTGGCTCGGGTGGCTGAGGTCCTTGATTATCTTCTTGGCCTTCCTGTGACACTGTAGAGYAGGCAGTGTGCCCCCGATGATGCGTTGGGCTGTATGCACCACCCTCTGGAGAGCCTTGTGGTAGTGGGCGGTGCAGTTGCCCTACCAGGTGGTGATAGAACCCAACAGGATGCTCTCAATGGTGCATCTGTAGAAGTTTGTGAGGGTCTTAGAGGCCAAGCCAAATTTAAAAAGCCTCCTGAGGTTGAACATGCGCTGTTGAGCCTTCTTCAATACACTGTCTGTGTGGATGGATCATTTCAGGTTGCCGTCACTCTGCATGTCGAGGAACTTGATGCTTTTTACCCTYTCCACTGTCGCACCATCAACGTGGATGGGGGCGTGCTTCCTCTGCTGTTTCCTGAAGTCCACAATCAGCTTCTTCATTTTTTTGACGTTGAGGGAGAGGTTATTTTCCTGCCATCACTCTGCCAGAGCCCTCACCTCCTCCCTGTAGGCTGTCTCATCGTAGTTGGTAGTCAGGCCTACCACTACTCTCCACTGGAGAGTMATCTGCAAACAGGATGATTGAGTTGGAGACGTGCATGGCCACATAGTAATGGGTGAACAGGGCGAACAAGAGAGGGCTGAGCATGCACTCTTGTGGGGCCCCTGTGTTGAGGATCAGTGTAGCGGAGGAGTTGTTGACTACTTTCACCACCTGGGGACGGCACGTCAGGAAGTCCAGGACCCAGTTGCATASRGCGGGGTTCAGACCCAGCAGTGGTGTAAAGTACTTCAGTAAAAGTACTACTTAAGTAGTTTTTTGGGGTACCTGTACTTTACTTTACTATTTATATTTTCAAAAATATATACTTTTACTTCACTACACTTCACTGCATTACTAAAGTAAATAATGTACTTTTTACTCCATACATTGTCCCTAACACACAAAAGTACTCCTTACATTTGAATGCTTAGCAGAACAGGAAAATGGTCCAATTCACACACTTAACCAGAGAACATCCCTGGTCATCCCTACTGACTCTGATCTGGCGGACTCACAAAAAAAAGCTTTGTTTGTAAATTATGTCTGAGTGTTGGAGTGTGCCCGTCTATCCGTAAAAAATTCAGAAAATTGTTTGATACTAAAGTATATTTAAAACCAAATACGTTTAGTCTTCTACTCAAGTAATATTTTACTGTGTGACTTTCCTAGAGTCATTTTCTGTTACGGTATCTTTACTTTTACTCAAGTTTGACAATTTGATACTTTTTCACCTCTGAGACTCAGGGCCTGAGCTTAGTGATGAGCTTAGAGGCTACTATGGTGTTGAAGGCTGAGCTGTAGTTGATGAACAGCATTCTTACATACGTGTTCCTTTTGTCCAGATGGGATACGGCAGTGTGTAGTATGATGGCGACTGCACTATCGCTTAACTAGCCTCTCAAAGCACTCAAAGGGATAGGGAGAGATTGAATATGTCCGTAAACACTCCAGCCAGCTGGTCTGCACATGCTCTGAGGACATGAGTAGGAATGCCGTCTGGGCCGGCAGCCTTGCGAGGGTTAACACACTTAAATGTCTTACTCACGTCGGCCACAGAGAACGAGAGCGTCGGCGGTACTGTGTTTTCCTCAGATAATGAAGCCAATAGGAATGGACCCAGCAATTTCCAGAGGGCCCAAAACCAGGGAGATGGGTATTAGTGAGTTTAGCCGTTTAGAAAATGCCTCATGGATGCAGAGCATCACACCGTGGGCGAACTAAAATGCGACTGGGAGAGAAAACAGGGGATAAAGAGGTAGAACAATCTAGGAGAGCAGGGTTGACTTTGTGGCATTCTGACCTATTGTTGAACTATGCATGCAAAAATGGGATGTTTGTCTCTTTAACGTATCAAATACAGTCATTGTATCTGCTCTACCTCATCTGGCCTGGCCATATACATCCCTATGTAAACAGTAGCAAACAGAAATGAGGTCAAGGATGCAATTGCAGTGTAGATAAAACTGTGTGGATCATCTGAGTTCAGACCGAAGCATACGTATATTAGAGCTAAGCTGAGCCCCGACACATCTAAAAAAAACAATGATGTAAAATACAATCTGGCCGCCCCAGACTTTTTCAATATACTGCATGTGCAATTAGGTTACACTAAACAGAATGCCATGCCTTTCATATGCTATTTCCTTAATCCCCCAGCACTTCAAGGGAGGAAAAATGGGTCTCCSAAGGAAAGCAATCTCCCTGTATCCTCCTGTTTTCTACACCTCAGATATCTGCAAAGGGAACTGCCACCTTCTTGGCTTGCTCCCTAAACCACCTTTTATTCGCCAGCTGCATTTCAGGGGGCAAATTTCCATACTAATTTCTTTCTTCTCTCCTCACTTACCTTAATTCCAGCGCCGGGTGCCAGGCTAGCAAGACGTGTGTGTCTCTCTATCCAATGGCGGAAGACTAATTGCATTCTGGGATACACGCTCGGAATTCAGAATGTCAGGGAAACGCAGGCGGCATCTCTGCAGGCAGACGACATACAACATAGGGACAATTAATAACCCTCCTTCAGGGAAGACAAAATGGGACTGTCCAGCCCTCCCAAAGACTGCAATGCTGCTGGGGCTAACGCTGTTACGAGGCCAAGTTAGCAGACCTGTGCCAATCATAGCAGCGCAAACAATCCCCACCACCGCCACTGAATGCTAAGCCAGATCAGTCTCTGGGGTGGTTTGTCAGGTTTTATGGGGATAAAATAACATGACATTATTTTCTGTGTGCACACACATCTCCCATAACCAATACTCAGTGAACCATCCATTATTGCCACAGTGTGGGAGGTCTACATTGCTTAGAGCACCAATAGGCTCTTAGCAGAGAAGTGAAGATGCGTGGTTGGTTGATGAGGCTATAAGGGGCTATAGAAATAAACAGAGGTTCCGATTAAACCTGCCTTACGGAACCTGTCAGAAGTGTACATTCGAGCCCTGCTGGAGTCTGACGGCAAAGGTGATGAAGTGAAATATTTAAACCTGGCACAATCATAGCGCATTACCGCCTAGCCCGGTGGCACATTACGGAAAGCAATAAACACGAGAGCCTCCTCGCGACCGCATTTATCAAAAATGCTAAACACATGTGTGGCCCAAAAGCGGGGGGCGTGGGGGCTCCCCCCCACTTGTGTTAACCACAGTGCTGTGGACAGTGGAAAGGTGAAAGTTCATCAGAAGTAGTATTATGAGGCAAGAAAATATCAACAAAGCTTTTCCCTGGTTTCCACTCTCAATAAAACACTAACAATCCCCGGTGTCAAAGAGRGAGRGGGGGGGGGGGGGGTTATCCCCTGTCACTATAACCTCTTGTCCTCCTGATAAGCCACACAATAGCCAACTGAGACTAGAGAGGGATTTAGAGTATTACTGGGGATATAAATCTGCCACAGCAGCTGCTCATAAACGAGATATTTAGATATTAGATTAGATAGAGACAGATTTAGGGAGGAAAATAAACATAGTCAATATGTTTCTCAGACTTAAGTCCCCCGGTGCCGTAAATACATATCAATTCACAAACACACTTACACATGCTGGCGGATATAGCCACTAGTCAGTATACTTTGCTCTTGTACTGTAGTTAGGCTCATGTCAATGACCTCTTTATSCTTCATTTCCTGTCTATGGCCTTTAACTTGTGTGGCCTTTTAAATGAAGCATGAGCTCATGGATCAGTACAGATACATAGAGAGACTATAATAGTATCTACCTTCCATAGATTTCAAAATAATGCAATATATCTCTATGCTACCAACATCTGCCTTTCTGCATCTAAGAGGAACACAATTGATAGCGAAAGYGCTAATTTGTCTTGACTAGAAAAAAGCTGTAAAACACACCCGAGGGGATGCGGAGATAAGCGCTCCCGTGGTGGGTTGTGGAGATGCTATCAGACAGAGAGGCATGCCCCACCCAGGCCCGATTCTGTTTTAGGTGTTACCATGCTCCATGTTACCCAATGAATCAGGGAGGGTGACACTGAATATACACACAGAGCACAAAGCAAATTTAATTGTGCGTGCACCAGGTGAACAACGCACCCTATATGACTATAGAGCCGGGTCGTTGTGCATTCAGGACGTTGTGTTTGTGTGGCTTTCTTTTCAGGTGCCGTGTCCCTCACAACAAAGCCTACTGATTTTGCACATAGGGGTAATCTGATCAAAATCAAAATCTCTGGGACTGCATTGTGTGTGTGATTGGGCCTATTGTGCTAAATGCTACGGAACCGGTTGGAAGAATGCAAAATATCAGGGTTCAAACACACAGGCAAAGCAATAACATGGGGTCTATTCAGGGCTAGCAGACATCAATAGGGCAAACTCATTCTGAGTTGGGTCCTGATTCATGGCATTATTGACCTGCACTGCAAAAAAATGTAATCTAAGCCAGATGAAATATCTTATATTGAGTGATATTTAACTTAAAATGTGTTTGTTGTTTTTTTCTTACCAAGCTAAATTATCTAACGTCAATGGCAGATAATTTTGGTTATTTTAACCTAAAAACAACTATCTTATTTTTATATATTTTTCCTTAATCGTCTTATTAGAGTAAGATATTTTGGCTTGCTTATAATTCCCTTTTTTTGCAATGTGTTCTAAAATAAGGGCCCAGCTGAAACAGTTAGAGGAAAAAGGGATACATCGATGAGAAAACTAAATGTCTTCAATGAAAATAGTTTATTTTAAGTGAATCGATACGCCAAAACACATAATTCATTATACTCTAACCTGTCTTTGGTCAGATGAATAAGTTATGAAATCCAATATTTTCAGTTGGTAAACTTTCAAGGCCAAATACTTGCACATTGACTACAAGAAAGAGCTAATTCAACTATTTGGGGGAGGAGGTTAGATATAATAGTGGTTAATTAGTCCAACATCTTCTAAGTTTAGCAGTTGTAGGAGAACATTAAGCCATAACCATTAGGCAGACTGCATAGTTTTGTTAATTGAACATATCTCTCTTAAACATGTTTCATTTCAGAAGCAAATAGATTTTTCGGTGACTAATTATTAACTGCTTAAATATCGACAAACCAGATACAGTATTTAATCATGGAAGCGTTTGATGACCAGGAACCCTACCAACCCTCCTGGACATTTCAAACACACAGACTCAACAATATTTCTTTATTCATTTGCATCTCATTCCCAATCTAAAGAGCCATAGAGCCATTCCCATACAAATACCATCTGCACATAATTCCCATCCTGTGCCAAAACAATGGGGGATAGAGGGGATAACATTTGGATCATTAAATCTGCGAGAGAACGGTTCCAGAAATCCATGACATATTTGATAAGAGAAACATCAAAATCTAACTGAAATGCAAATTTGCTGGTTGCCGTGCCAATGACGGGCAGAGAAAACCACATTGTGTGTCAACGCCAGCCATCCCACTGGGCATTAGACGTCATTTCAACATATAGTTTTGATGTACATTTGGCTGAGATGTCAACTAACATGAATTCAAAGTAAAAAAAWTTAATAAAAATATATTACATGGAAACAATGGTGATGCTACCAGTTTTTGACCAGTGGGATGGGATGCTAACAAACCCCTGGAAAATAGGGAATATGGTGCAAAGACCAGAAATAGATTGCATCACATATACTACTCTGAATGTAATAGTCACATGCCATCAAACACAAATACATCCACTTCATTCCCACCCTGAGTGCCACACAGAGAAGTGAGAGAAGGGTGGTATTACCGTTGGGTGAGGGACACCAAGCCAGGATGAACTCCCTGTGCCTTTCATCATCAACGAGCTTCCATCCAGACCATGGCTTATTGTCAACCTCATAATACTAAAAAAAAACATCAGAAAATTGACAAAGGACAACATCCCAGGTATAGTGACATATTGAGAAAAATGAAAGGATTTTGTTATCTAACTGGAGTCTGTGGCCAAACAACATCACTGTTATGCTGACATACACTGAGTATACCTAACATTAGGAACACCTTCCTAATATTGAATTGCACCACCCCCATTGTGCCCTCAGAACAGGCTCAATTCTTCRGGGCATGGACTGTTGAGAGTGAAAACCCAGCAGCGTTGCAGTTCTTGACACAAATCGGTGCGCCTGGCACCTACTACCATAACCCGTTCAAAGGCACTTAAATTCTTTTGTATGGCCCATTCACCCTCTGAATGGCACACATACACAATCCATGTCTCAATTGTCTCAAGTTTTAAAAATCGTTCTTTAACCACGTCTCCTCCCCTTCATCCACACTGATTGAAGTGGATTTAACAAGTGACATCAATAAGGGATCATAGCTTTCACCTGGATTCACCTGGTCAGTCTATGTCATGGAAAGAACAGGTGCTCTTAATGTTTTGAATAYTCAGTGTATATAGTTTCCGACTKGAATCCACCTAGCAGTGCTTCTAGGACTGTGGAAAACCAACAACATGCTTGGTTATATTAGCATAAGAAAAAAAAAAAAATCTCCAAACATATACCAGTGCTTTTAAAACCGTGCCCTCTGATAAAAAGAGTAGAGGAGATATTAACGGATGTATCATCACAGTCGCCATAGCGTGGAGTGGAAGGCATAACATTATTAATGGACAGGGCCCGTAGACAGAATAAGCCTGTCACTTCGTTTGCCTTCAGCATCTGGCCAGGGCAGTGAGGGGGAATACATTTCTCGCTATGCCATGTGGATGAAGACTAATAATAAGCTCGTTCTAAAAGCCAAAACAAGCACAACCATCTTGCTCGTTCCGAATCAACGCTCCACTGTCGGTCTCTGTCTTCCGCTAGCTACCTGTAAGGCGTGTGTCTGAGTGCAGGCCAAGCTTCAGCGGGCAGACCGGCATGGACAGGTGGGGTGGGCTGTGCGGCGAGGGGTGAGGATAGTGCCAACGCAGCGTCAGAGGGACTCAGCTATTCCTTTCAAACCAAGCAGCAGGGACAGAGGAGTCAGCCTACAGAAGCGTGTGCCATGCAGACATGTCTTGGTGGAGAGAAAAAAATTGAGAGACAAAATCAATCATTCTCTCTGTACTTTGAAACTGTGGAGGTTCAAGTCTTCCGGGCAAAAAAAGTATAAATATGCTCCCCTTCACCCTAACTAGCCTAGCTTTGGCTACCATCTGTCCGTCATCATGCTCCTCCACAATGCTTTACTTCACATAGGGTTAGAAAGAGGTGATAACAGTGCAGAGAGCAAGTAACAAATGTCAACAATGGTGGTACACTATAAAAGTACAAAGAAAAAGTTCTGAGCTGCCTCAAACAYTTCCAACCCTTTGAGAAGGACCGTAACAAGCCTTTGTCATCTCTGATTAGCAAACTTTTCTTCTCCCCGGCTTCAAAGCGTCGAGGTGCAGTCAAGTCTCTGCATTTTCTGACAGCGAGCCATCTCATCTCCCCACTTCAGTCTATCGTCACAGCAGAACCCATCTGACTGTCTCAAGTCTCCGCACAACAGCAAGTGTACCTCGCTCCCTTTGATGGTCATTTCTGTTCCATTAAAAATAATAGAGCCAAGATGGATTAAAACCCAATTCGTATGCATCACTACATATCGCAAGCTCAACCAAACCCTTGTAGTCTGTCTGTCAAAGGTAGAGCACATTTTTAAGTATGATAGAGAGAGAGTACACATTTCTAAATGTGTTTTTTAATACAACAGAGAGCGACAAAGACCCATATCTATCTCTATGAAAGCCTGAATGGGACTCAAGGTATGTATTCCAATCTATTATTAGCACAAATTAATTAAATCTAGGTGTGCGTCATGACTCATAGGTAAACAGAACCCAAGACCATCAGGTATGGTTCCTTTAACTGCAAACAAGTAACACCCCCCCACATGCACTGTAGGGGTGTGCCAACTGTGCTCCACATGTGGTCCAATATTTGTGGCTGTGGAGAAACACATTTTCATGGCCACTTTGTTCATGAGAGCTGAAGGTTTCTGGGTAATTATACTTTGAAACAATAAAAAGTCATACTAATAATGAAGGGAGAAGAAGCCTAGTCAATCGCCATCATCTCCTCTTAGATGATAGAGAAGGATATACAGTAGATTAGAAGATTAGTGTCTGAAATCAATATATTGCTTTGACCAAGTTATACAGATACAACGATACTTAGCATAGAAAATGTAAACAGTTATGTTTACAACCACTGAAAAAAGCACTCAAATCATTAAAATCAAAAGGACAAACAAATGAATGTAATTTGTTCGGTAGTCTCCTCCCCTCTATTACTCATCACCTATGTTATATGCCACCACTTTCATGGAGACAGAGTGGCTAGCCTACTGAAATTATTGATTTGTTTCCCTTCCACTCTCCTATGACACAGCAACTTTGTTTATCAACCTGTGCACAATTTCAAATGGAATATTATACAGTATAAAATCCTCTGGCTGATATGCAGACCTTTACTATGCAACATGTTTTAAATAAAAACCTTGAGTTAAAAAGCCCCACCATCACCTATGGTTGTGTTAATTCCCTGTCCATTAAAAATGTATTGTATCTGGCTTCAGTATCCACCCAGTGTCTTATGTCTTGTAAAAGCACCAGCAATGTACCCTATTATGAACTGGATGGTTTGAGCCCTGAATGCTGATTGGCTGACAGACATGGTATATCAGACTGTATACCGCGGGTATGGMGAAACATTTATTTTTACTGCTCTAATTACATTGGTAACCAGTTTATAAAGCAATAAGGCACCTTGTTTATTTTTTTGGTATATGGCCAATATGCTACGACTAAGGGCTGTATCCAGGCACTCCGCGTTGCATCATTTCTAAGAACAGCCCTTAGCCATCACGGTCACAAAGAGTGATTATTGGTAGTCTTAATCAAATCTACTTTGAAACAAAAGTATACACCTCACACAAATGGTTATGGGCTTGAGAAAAGAAGACACCTGTAACATGGCAGCGATAGAGTTGAAATGTATTCAATTTAGAGTTTGCATCCCAAAATTACACTTTATATGCATCACAGAAGACTGACATAGAAATACTGGATTTTAGTAGTTTTTCTTGATCAATCTTTATTAATTATGAAACATATTAATAAAAAGCCACCCTTGAGGCCAAATAGTTCAATAGTTTGGTGATTAACTGCAGGAAAGGGCTACTAACTCACATAGTAAGTTGGTATGGACTCACTCTGTGTGCAATAATAGTGATTAACATGATTTTTTAATGACTACCTCATCTCTGTACCCAACACATACAATTATCTGTAAGGTCCCTCAGTCGAGTAGGGACTTTCAAACACAGATTCATACCACAAAGAACAGGGAAGTTGTTCAATGCCTTGCAATGTGATGAAAGAAATAAAAGCTGAAATAAATCACTCTACTATTACTCTGACATTTCACATTCTTAAAATAAAGTGGTGATCCTAACTGACCTAAGACAGGGTTTTTTTACGAGGATTAAACGTCAGGAATTGTGAAAAACTTAGTTTAAATGTATTTGGCTAAGGTGTATGTAAACTTCCGACTTCAACCGTACACTGCAGTCGCTTACCAAGACGACATGGAATGTTCCTGAGTGGCCTAGTTACAGTTTAGATTGAAATAGTCTTGAAAATCTATGGCAAGATTTGAAAATGGCTGTCTAAGTCAATGGGTATGAATACTATCTGAAGGTACTTTTTTCTGAAAGCTTGTTTTGCTTATAAAGACTAAAAGAGAAAAGAGTAGCCTACAGTTGGCAGTTTTTTATGTAAAATAACTCAAATTAAAATATATCCATCAAGCACTTTCTATATCCACATAATGTTACAGATCTATAGGGATTAGTGTGTTAGTAGAGGCTCTTTTTTCACATGGCCTATGACTGTGAAAGGTACTGTGATTCATACTGTATTTCACATGCAACCAGTGTTTTGGCAACTTCCACAATGGAATGTACAGCCTGTAATTCGAATATAACAGTTATCCCACTCTGGAATCGGATGGCTGTTTGAGTCTTGAGAATAATAAATATGAAAATAAATGTAAAATAGCCACAACTGTGTTGTATTCCAGAAAGATGGTTTAATAGTATTTTGATGTTTGGCTATTTTTAATTTTCAGAACATCTCAGGTAAGATATGAGGAATAGAAAACATGTCTTTTCAAGCATAACTTGTGGACAAACATGTCGATAATGAAAAACCATCATGACAAAACAATAAACACCTGTAGGCCTAATACAAACAATAAATGAAACAAATAACCTCCAAACTGAATAAAACACTGAAAAGCAAAAATAACCGCATATCTCAGAGCAAGTTGGTCTGCGACAATGAGRAAATTATGCAGCAATTTAACAATAGGCAAAATGTTTGACATAAATGTAGTTGGGTCAATGTCAATAACCGAGCCAAGCAGCAAAAGGACGCTAGGTGTCACCCTTGTGACTTTGAAACCGGTTAGCACTCGATATGGTCTGGGTTGTCTGCAACCATGTTTACCAGAGGGGAGAAGTGAGAAGGCAGCAAAACACACGAGGGACAAATATGCCTTACAACAGACATGCAGGGCCTACTCGTCCCCCCCGCCCCCMAAAAAATATATATGCTGCATGAMCAATYCAAGTAAATAACCTACATTTTTGTCATGGATAGCACGCAGTCTATCGTATCCTCAAACAAATTGTCATTTTACGAATAAGACCTGGCCAATTTGTATAGACATGACGCAAACAAAGATATGTATGCTTTCTGTGCTATTAATACAACAACTATTGCCACTCAGGTAGTAGGATAGCCTACATTTCCACGGAATGACGTGGGAAGTTATATTGCTGTTTGCACCCAAAAGCAGATCGAAGTAGCCTAGTCTTATCAGAGATAAACTGGTATGAAACATCAAAAGTGTTCCTTTCAAGAGAAAGAAGGACTGCAGTATCATAAACAATAATTGCAAATGATTTTAATTAGAGCATGCCATGCTGCTACATCAAAGCAATCGCATTGTTTTTGTTGTTGTAGGCCTAATTATACATTTTAGTGACCATGTCGTTTTATTCACATCTAAGGAATGCAGTGTGTGTGTGTGTGCGTGCGTGTGGCGCGCACTCTGACTGAATGAGTGTGCGATAGAGGGGGAGTTTGCAGGCTGCAACTAGAAGCACATTTGTTTCATTGTCCGGCAATACGGACACGATGTTCCACAAATAACATGCAACATGACACTTAATCCTCATTATATCGTTAACAAATTGTCCTCGTTTTACATGGCAAACTACACCTACCTGATCCTCAAGAAAGGTCGGTGTTACATTTCGCGCATCTAAAGCAGTGTGAAGCCGCCAAAAATGAACCGCTTTGCAGCGTTTCATGATCAAATCTACCCACTTTAACAAAATAGGCTACATGCTACGTCCATTATGTAAATAAAGCTTATATCATCCGGATGTCATCAGCAATCACGTGTAAATCAAATATTATTTCGATACATAAAGCCATAGCATCATTGAAGGATTGGACTCAGATCCCAATAGAAAATGCAGCTACATTTTGGGAAAAGCCTGAATACACACACGGTATTTCAAAAGAAAGCATGTAAACACTCCGATTGCATTGCAATGACAAGAAACACAAAGAGAACCTGAAATATTAAATATAGTAAACATACCAAGAGGTCTAACCGTTAGGCTATATATATATATGTGTGCGTGTCTGTGTGTCTGTGTTAGTTAATTAGAACTACGGTACTAGGCTTGGATCCTGTTCAATCTCTTTAAATACATAATAAACATCGAGTGATAAGTAAACAAATGTAGCCTATTTATATCCACACTACTTAACCCATTCCATCTACAGCTGTAGAAGTGTGCAGGTAGTTGGCCGAGTTTTCGTTGCTGTAGTTTGCCCCACCCACCAGCAAATCCAAACCTCCTGTGTAACCTCTGATTGGTTGAGGGGATTGCGGGTCCTGAGACTGAGCGCTAGGCGCTGAGCTGTGCATTGGGGCAGTGTGTACTGTTGATGCGAGCGGAGCCGGGAGCGCGTATTGGAGTCAACTAGCAGCCTACTGACAACGAGTGGTGCTTTTTAGCTCATTCAGGCCGGATATTTTCATGCATTTTGCTCTGCTGCAAGCTTGAAACGAATTGCTTCTTATTGTGACGGTATAACATCCTTTTATCTCTATATATTTTCACAATGGATTTGATATGGACCATATCTCGCCGCGGAATGTGTTCGGTGTCTCCATGTGTGAGATCCAAGGAAATTAATTAGTAAAATAAGCTACAAGACTTTGAGAGAGAAAGTAAAACCTCTAAATGCTTGCCTGGAAATAAAAAGGTAACTGTGGTCTTCACTAATAGCATTATAAGACTAGTTCCGGCAACAGCATCCTTGGTCTACGTTCGATAACTGGACTTTGGCTATTCAGGGGTTTTCTCAATACGGATTCATTTTTACGTTTCAATCGGATATGTGGTGTGATATAATTGCCCAGTGAAGAGGAAAAGTCATTACAACTTGAAAAAAAATCGTCAATATGAATGGATGGAACGTATGCGTAAAATCCAGTTTGTCTAAAATGCGCCTTGCGGTTTTGGTACTGGAATCATGACGCTGGGAAGAATTTAACTGGAAAATGTTTAGCCAATTATTTTATCTCCATTGAACGTTATCCTTTGATATACCTGTTCATCGGATTGTTCCTCCCTTTTTGATTTTTAAATTATTATTTTTTTGCATGGTTTTTCACCCTGCATCGAAATGGTTGGGTTTATCGTGTCAATCGCTATAGTTGTTGCTTGATATGAACTGCCTGATATGGGTAAATCAGTGTTCTGAGATCATTCAGAATGTTTTCCAAGCTCTATCCTCCCCAAAACCTCACGCGTTGCAGCAGATTGGAGAATGTGTTTTTTATCAGAAGAGTACAATGAAGTAGACCATATCGATATAATCAAGTAACATTTATATCATATACGAGCCTTTTCTTTTATCAAAACGTATTCCCTGGATAACTTTTCGATGAGATAACTGGATGATTTTGTCCGTTATCTCTGACATGCATATGTGTGCGTGATCATACAAGGTCCCAATTAAATATAAGGAAAATCAACAGGTACAATGTACGCCAGGGAGATGGATTTTATACAAATTATTTGGATAGTTATTTTATGCTGGACTGGGGTTGATTCTGTTATTAATTTGAAATACTCGATAAACGAAGAGCAGAAAGCTGGGTATATCATTGGAAACGTGACAAAGGACGCACAAACGCAAGGATTTGCCATTGCACCGCGGGCGCCGTACTTGCGGGTCATCTCGAATTCAGAGCCGCGATGGGTGGAACTCAGCCCGGCTGGACTTCTCCTCACACATCAGAAAATAGACCGGGACGTGGCCTGTCGACAGACGACAAAGTGCACTGTCTCTCTGGAGGTGATGTCAAACTCTATGGAGATATGTGTCATTAAAGTTGAAATTGTGGATTTGAACGATAATGCGCCCAGATTCCCCACAAACCACATTGACATTGAAATCTCAGAGAACGCCTCCCCTGGTACCAGGTTCCCCCTAGAGGGGGCAAGCGATCCGGACTCGGGGATCTTCGGTGTGCAATCATATTCGATCACCCCGAATGAGCTCTTCGGGCTGGAGATTAAGACTAGGGGGGACGGGTCCAAGATTGCAGAGCTCGTAGTTCAAAAATCTTTAGATCGGGAGACCCAGTCTCACTATTCATACGAAATCAGTGCAGAAGACGGTGGAGACCCCCCAAAGATTGGCGCAGTCCAGCTCAATGTTAAAGTAATAGATTCGAATGATAATAATCCCGTTTTTGACCAGCCTGTGTATACAGTGAACGTGATGGAGAATTCTCCGATTAATACACTTGTAATTGACTTGAATGCAACAGACCCTGACGAGGGAACTAATGGTGAGGTTGTGTACTCGTTTAACAGTTACGTCACCGAGAAAACGAGAGACGTATTTAAAATTGACCCTAGAACCGGTATTATCACTGTAAATGGCCCTTTGGATTATGAAGCAACCCATATTTACGAGATTGATGTCCAAGCCAAAGATTTAGGTCCCAATTCGATTCCGGCTCATTGTAAAGTCACTGTCAATGTGATGGATGCGAACGATAACCCACCTGTCATTAGTTTATTGTCGGTGAACACGGAGCTGATTGAAGTTAGTGAGAACGCGCCTCGTGGATACGTTATTGCATTAGTGAGGGTCTCAGACAAGGACGCGGGCGCGAATGGCAAGGTGCAGTGTAGACTACAAGGCAACGTCCCTTTCAGGCTCCAGGAATACGAGAGCTTCTCAACCATCCTTGTCGATGGCAGGCTAGACAGAGAGCAGAGGGACACGTACAATCTAACTATCCAAGCAGAGGACAGTGGCACCCCCCCTTTACGCGCCACTAAATCGTTTGTAGTGAAAGTCACAGATGAAAATGATAACCCTCCCCACTTTCTAAAACCACATTACCAAGAGATGGTCCTAGAAAACAACCTGCCTGGCTCATGTTTGCTGGCTGTGTCAGCTGTAGATCCCGATTTGGGCATGAATGGCACAGTTTCATACACCATCGTGCCCAGTGAGATTAAACACATGGACGTAAACACATATGTCAGCATAAATCCTTCAGGGCGTATTTATTCCATGAGATCATTCGACCACGAGTACACTAGGACTTTTGACTTCAAAGTTTTGGCCAGGGACCAGGGGAATCCGTCCTTATCCAGTAACGCGACGGTGCGCATTGTCGTTTTGGATGTGAATGACAATACACCTGTTATGACCACTCCATCCCTGGTAAATGGTACCGCGGAGGTATCCATTCCAAGAAACGCAGGAGTGGGTTACCTGGTGACCCAAGTCAAGGCCGACGACTATGACGAGGGGGAGAATGGAAGGCTGACCTATACCATCTCGGAAGGGGACAGGCTTTTCTTCGAGATAGACCAAGTGAATGGAGAGGTGCGGTCCACCAAGATGTTCGGAGAGCAGGTCAAGTCGACCTACGAGATCACAGTGGTGGCACGCGACCACGGGAAACCGTCGTTGTCGGCCTCGGCATACATTGTTGTTTACCTCTCACCGGACCTGAACGCTCAGGAATCTATTGGACCCGTAAACCTGTCGTTGATCTTCATCATTGCCCTGGGCTCTATTGCTGCTATCCTGTTTGTCACTATGATTTTTGTGGCAGTAAAGTGCAAAAGGGATAACAAGGAGATCCGAACGTACAACTGCAGGTACTGAAAACAGCCCTTCATATCCATCTCAATAGTTTGGTGTTTCAGTCAGTCATGGTTATAGGCCTATTGATTATTTTATTCCTCCATATAGGCCTACATTTACGCATTTTGGTATCCATTCAGTGATGCGCATAATTGTGTGTGTGTGTGAGTGAGTTCAGGCTGGTATTGAGTGCACGTAGCTGTATTTCTAGTGCATGTCCAGGGGCCCGAATGTTAGGCGCTACTAAGGAATGCAGGTGCTCAGAATTGGTAAGCAAAAATGGCTTATGGACTCCTAGACCAAGCGTCCTTGCCTTACTCCTTTTTGCAAATCCTCACCATTACCTAGGACTAATAATCTTGGCTAGATTAGGACAATTAGCTGCATTTTACAGCTATCGAATTTATGGCACATATTATTCCCAAAGGTTCAAATGGATGTTCTAAAGKAGACAGCATACCCTACCATTCTGTGAGAACGATGACATAATAATTATCATTATTACTATGTTAATTATATAAATAATATTACTACTGTTACTAATCATAACGATACACTCAATAATGATAGCCTAATAATAATAATACAATTAATGCTAGAGGGATCTACTACTTATACTACTAAAACTAATAAGTCATCCACCTTTGAACCCACTATGCCTCTACTCTATGTATGACTATGCCTCAGAAGGAGACAGACACTATTATGTAGCACATTATCATCTTGATCATCATCATAAAAATATGCTTCTCTTCATCAATCTGTAAAGCATCAGCTCCCACTTTGATTTCCTTGTGCTCGACCACCTACCACTGTGCTACATTACCACTTAAAATGTCCATATAAATTGCATTTGTGGATTTAAACCTGAAGCTATTATCATATTTCATATTTTACTCGTGCTGCTACATCAGGCCGTTTCAAACGTATGGCAATTGGCTGACCGTGTATGGTTCTTCCACAAAGTATGGCAAATGCACATCTCTCAGTAAGCTCTAGCGGATAAAAGACTATTGACGAAAATGTTGGGTTGAGATCCATTAAACACACTGTGAAGCAGGGGTTCCCAACTCAGGGGGCGTGCCCCCCAAAACGTGGCGCCAACGTTTCATGGGATGCTCGGGACCTTCCTTGACCATCCTTGATCGAAAACAACGCATAAATCTGCAATGCTTTAGGCTAGAAACAAGCTGTAAAATGCCAGAGGAAGATGGGACTCTGATGCACATGGGAGTATTGGTTTGTCTCTATGACAATCAGAAGCTGAACTATGACCTTCTAAAGTCCAGGAGTCAAAGACATTGGACTTTGCTTGGGAAGTCATTTTATACAATGTGTGACTCTGTCACTACCAATTAATCAAATCACTTTCTGTCAAAGAGAATACATAAAATTAAGTTGAGGGTTCATATAAATTAGAATTATGAAACATATCTGTTAACAGAATAATATTTGGGGAAATCGGGTCTATTCTTTATTTTCCTTATGTTATTATTATAATCATTAAATAGCCTTCTTAACATATGTCATGGGTCATGTTAAACTACGTAGAATTGCGTAGAAATGAGCTTCAAAACAACATTTTCCTATGTTCCTCAAATTGAACCAAATCAAATTAGTGTTATATTTAATATAGGCTATCTCAATAAACAATAATTATTGAGGGGACCTTTGKGAAAAAAAGGTTGGGAACCCCTGCTGTGAAGCATAGCCTACAAGAATGCCATTGTGTTGCAGTTTCTTGTCAAATATTGAGTTTCTTCTCTTTTATTCACCTAGAATCACATAAGTTGTGCAGACAACTTTATTTTTCAATAAAAATTGTGGACCTTCTCAGGCACACATGATCATGGATTATGGTTAATATTGGTCACTGTTGATTTAAAATCTAAAGCACTCATGGATTTGCAATATCAAGTGATGGTTAGTGAGATATCCACATCATGTTTCCCCAACCCTTATTCTTCTGAGATGTAGATTTGWTCAGGGTTTCTCATAGTAGAAGATCACTTTTACATTCAATATTCTATGTACGGTATGGATAGCAACCCTAGGGCCTCACTTGTTATGTCACATAGCTTCTAGTTTCAAAGTCACATTGTTGTCAACACAAACAGCACACAGACAGTAAATAATGACATTGGAATAAAAACRTCTGTTTGTTTTCTGAAAAACCAATGCTCTTAGAGAGTGAGGCAAAGGACTCTGGACATAAGTTATTTTATTAAGCCAATTTTAAGGGGATTTAGGGCATTTTATATCTTGTTTTTTTCAAAGATGTCTGTCATTGTCACATGGGAAAAACATAGCCTACTAGATTTCCCAGCACGCTCTTTCATTTGGATGTGACCCACAATGCTCTATTTCTGTAATAAAAATACACAAGAAAACAAGCAACCAATCAAACAAAAAATTWGGCTAAATCAAATAATATCTTCCCAACACCACCTAACCTTCACCTTAAAAGAATCCTGTCTTGTGGCATAAAAATCCTCTTCCTGCTGGGTACTTTAATCTATATTGATGTGCAGTGCTACTGAGTAGCTAGCTACCACCTCAAACCTATGCAGTGCTTATCTGCAATTTATTGCTCATTTTCTTTGAGTCGGGAGGATTTCTCCTGTCCATTTTTTGATTTTGGGCCCAGGAGTACTAGAGAGAACGATGGGCTCTCTTTTGACCCTCACAGTCTCTTCTCGCCCCTACTCACACACGTGCGCGTGCGATAGAGAAATAACACTTTTGAGATGCCCCGAAAAAGATAGAGTCCAAGGCTGCTATTGACATTTTTATTTTCCAGAATGAAGGCAGGGAGGAACAGACCCGGAAAGCATCTTAAATGAAAAGGAGAACCCATCCAATAAATACTAAGGACAGGGGAGTCCTACATGTGCATTTCAGCATATGCAGCCAGGGCCTCAAGTTTTATTAGATGCAGGGTAGAAACAAGAGTAAATAACACAATCCATCCAACCAGGGCTAAAAATTGATTCTTGGAGAGTGGGAGTCCATGCAAATGTTCGACATGTTAAATACTCAGAGGAATAGGCTCGGGTCAGGAGGGATTCTGCTTAAAATAAAACTTCCCCTCATAAGAATTTGCAAGCCTGGATGGAGAATGAAAATTGTCTTCATCCAGCCCGAGCATCAGCAGCATGCTTTCAATAAAGAATCTCCGGCTTTCTCATTTGGGCTGATTAGAATCAAAATGCTCTGCTCCAGTCAGGGAACGGCCACAGACACTAGTTTCTAAATGAATTTGATTTTACAGTTTTCCTGTACTCCATATTGCCAGTGGGCATGGCTTGGTAATGAAAGAAAAAGGGGAATTAATGTTAGCAGTGGGGCTGTGCTTTAAATTTGATTGCAAAATTTGGTTGGTGCTCTTCAGTATTGTCTGTTGTCTTGTTGTTGCTGTGTGTGTGTGTGCTTTTGTGGTTTGGCATGTTTGCATTGTGTGTGCTTGTTGTTTGTGAGACATGTCGACTGTGCCGAGCATGCAAACGCAAACAAATGAGGGATGATGGCTCCATTGGTGGCATGGGGAAGGCGGTCAGGCTTGGGGTCACTTGAGCATGGCTCCTCTCTCTCTCTACCCTGAATGCCCACCAATGAGCTGGCCACCACCACGGGACCTTTCGGTCAGCACCCTGGCATGGCCGGGCGGGGCGCCTCTGACTGAACGGCGTTTGCCTGTGGGCAGATACAACAGAGCACTGCTTTATTGAGTCTGTTCAGTTTCTTCTACTTGCGCAGGGTGGCGGAGTACTCGTACGGCAGCCAGAAGAAGTCGAGCAAGAAGAAGAAGCTGAGCAAGAACGACATCCGCCTCGTGCCGCGCGACGTGGAGGAGACGGACAAGATGAACGTGGTGAGTTGCTCATCTCTCACCTCCTCCCTCAACTACTTCGACTACCACCAGCAGAGCCTGCCGCTGGGCTGCAGGCGCTCCGAGAGCACCTTCATCAACGTGGACAACCAGAACTCACGCAATGCTGCACCCAACCACGGCAGTTATCAGCAGCACTCCTTCGCCAGCGGGCAGGGCCCCCAGCAGCCTGACCTCATCATCAACGGCATGCCGCTGCCTGAGGTGAGACCACGCTTAGTTCGCTCTGATCTGTCCCTGCGGCTTGTTGCTGCTGTGCCAATCTGTGCCAATGCCCTTGGGAAGAGGGGGGACCGAGGGTGGATGTACGGGGTTGGGTGTATGGGACAGGGGAGAGTGATGGTTAAGACATGTCCGGTCAACTCTTACTTAGTCTCACTAGTCATGACTGCATTGTGCTTCAGCTTCCAGTGGGAGTATAGTCATTTTGGGGTATGAAATAGTAGGGAGTACAGTCGCTGTGGGTTCACCTGGTGCATGTGAATGAATGGTCACGTTGACCAGGTATGTTCTCTCAACAGAAACGTACCAGATCACACTTCTATACCCTCAGTGTAACGGTACATTTCCTACTCGTTTGAAATCGAATCTGATCAGCCATGTGTGGTCTTGTGCGTTAGTAGCGGCATTTGAGAGAAATAAATCACGGCATTTCAATGGGTTTACCCAGGTACAGGGATTGACCTGTGGATAAGAGCGAGCCGTGCCAAGCGCGAATTTGGAGGCATGACAAAATTGATTATTTGGCTTCCACCTACCTGCCTTGTTTTATGTGAGCTGAGCTATTGCAAAAGAACAGGAGTTTGAACACCTGCCAGACGCATTGACCCGGCTAATCAGCTCCCCCACATGTGGTAGAAGGAAGAATAATCATTGCTTAAATGCTCCATGTGCAAACAGTGCGAACGGCCCAATAGGCTCCAGTGTTAGTCATGCAGTCAAGGCCAAGGCTGCAGCTTTGCACCCCACGCAGCCAGCTATTATAGAGCTATAGTCAACTCACTATGCATAGGGTTGATTGTATTGACGTAGCGATGTATGGCTGAAGACAGCAAAGGCCTCGCTCGAGTGGGCTATTTAAGCTGACAAGAGTGTACACCGACTAGCTGGTCTTTAGAGTATAGATTTTTGCCTCTATGCCCTAGTCTATTGGATTCCTTGGACATCCTCTCTAGCTTGACCTACTTCTATGGCCCTCRGGGGGGCAGGGGGTTCTCACAGTCCTGTTCAGTCCCAAATAAAGCAACCCCACCCATCACATATTTGATGACTCCAATCCTCATTTGGCATTCAGTGAGAAGGGTGGAAATGCATAAAAACAAAACCAGAAACATAAGAACAGTTATTGAGCCATTGATTGGCTGATCCACTGAGGATCTGAGCTCCTATCGGATCCCGCGGGGTCGATGAGGCCCCACTTACAGCCACGCTGACTTACTGCAGACTGTCTGGGACGGATGGAGCCAGAGAGAAGGGGAGTGAGAGGGAGGGAGAGGAAGAGGGAGAGAAAGAGAGGTCCTGTAAATTCAAGCGCTGGTAGGGGGGAACAAGTGCATGCCACCATGCCGTGCCCAGGCCTTTATGTACCCGCAGGTAGCATTCAGGTCACAGACCTCTCCATGAGCAAAACACAGGAAAAAAACTTCAGTCCGGCAGGCACAAAGAAATGACTGTGTGGTTGTAAAATCCAGGTGGAGTAGCGTGTCTTGAAGGCTTAAGCATCCAATAAAAAAAATCACATTTTCTGTGGGATTAGGGAGGCCTTTATTTGTTTCTGTTAATGAAAAAGAGAAGAGAGGGAGACAAATAAGGTCTGAGATTCTGATATGCAAAGTTTGGAGGTGTCTGATAGGGATGCGTTAGGGGATGGAGGAAAGGAGGGAGGGAGAGTGTCTTAATGCCAGGTGTCTGGGCTCCACCGCATTTGTACTTTTTTTTTGCGTTTGTGATTGGCTTGATAAAGGCAGAGGGTCTGCTTAACATGCAAGCTCTGTCGCAGCTCCGCCTTCCACATGACGTTGACAAACATCCCTTTGACCGCGACCCTGTGCATATTTCCTGTGGACAGACGGAGAGAGGAGGTGCTGACTGTTAGTCAATGGGAGAGAGGGAAAGAGGGAAAGAGGAAGAAAGATAGATGAGCTGGGTGAAGAAAGAGAGAGAGGCGAGAGGGAGTATGTGCATGTGTGTGTTTGCATTCTCCCCCTCGAGCAGGCTGCAGCTAAAGCCAAATATTTATTCTCCATTCTGACATTTAGAAGACAGTAGCTAAATATTCACACATTGCTGTTAAATTACAAAAACTGTTGTCAAGTGCAATTGCATAGCCATTAATGTAGAGCGCAAACAAACAGTGCATCTGTGAAATGACCAATAATAGCTTTGTAACGGTGAGCAAGCCCACTTGACTCCACAAGTCCACATTTTCACAAGGTCTAGCTAGGACACAGGGGCACTTTTGTGATTAGTAAGGTTCATGCTTTATCCTCAAAAACGTTCATCTTCACCCTGGCCCGAGGGCGCTCCTGTAATCATCTGTGAGTCAACCACCGTTTTACAATTTTACACGAGGGCATCATATTTGTTTATTTCCAATTTATTGTATGAACTCTAAGCCGAGCCACATGGAATAATGGCATTAGGATTTGACTTAACAGAAAAAAAAGAATAATCGAAAACAGGAGAGTGAAAGACTTCATATGTAATAATGAGGATTTGAGTTTAGGAGATTCATTAATGTTATAGGATTTGTGTTATTGGTGTATATGGGTCTCACATGTACTAAGTCGTTTGTATTTTTCCACCTTTATTTAACCAGGTAGGCCAGTTGAGAACAAGTTCTCATTTACAACTGCCACCTGGCCAAGATAAAGCAAAGCAGTGCGATAAAAACAACGACAGAGTTACACATGGGATAAACAAACGTACAGTCAATAACACAATAGAAAAATCTGTATACAGTGTGTGCAAATGAAGTAAGGAGGTAAGGCAATAAATTGGCCAATAGTGGCGAAGTAATTTCAATTTAGCAATTTACACTGGAGTGATATATGTGCAGATGAAGATGTGCAAGTAGAAATACTGATGTGCAGAAGAGCAGAAAAACAAATATGGGGATGAGGTAGGTAGTTGGTTGGATGGGCTATTTACAGATGGGCTGTGTACAGCTGCAGCGATCGGCAAGCTGCTCTGACAGCTGACACTTACATTTAGTGAGGGAGATATAAGTCTCCAACTTCAGTGATTTTTGCAATTCGTTCCAGTCATTGGCATCAGAGAACTGGAAGGAAAGGCGGCCAAAGGAGGTGTTGGCTTTGGGGATGATCAGTGAAATATACCTAATGGAGCAGGTGCTACATGTGGGTATTGCTGTGGTGACCAGTGAGCTGAGATAAGTCGGAGTTCTACCTAGCAAAGACTTATAGATGACCTGGAGCTARTGGGTTTGGCAACGAATATGTAGCGAGGACCAGCCAACGAGAGCATACAGGTCGCAGTGGTGGGTAGTATATGGGGCTTTGGTGACAAAACAGATGGCACTGTGATAGACTGCATCCAATTCGCTGAGTAGAGTGTCGGAGGCTAATTTGTAAATGACATCGCCGAAGTAAAGGATTGGTAGGATAGTCAGTTTTACAAGGGTAAGTTTGGCAGCATGAGTGAAGGAGGCTTTGTTGCGAAATAGGAAGCCAATTCTAGATTTAACTTTGGATTGGAGATGCTTAATAATGTGAGTCTGGAAGGAGAGTTTACAGTCTAGCCAGACACCTAGGTAGTTATAGTTGTCCACATATTCTAATTCAGAACTGTCCAGAGTGGTGATGCTAGTCGGGCGGGCAGCGATCGGTTGGAGAGCATGCATTTCGTTTTACTAGCATTTAAGAGCAGTTGGAGTCCACGGATGGAGTGTTGTATGGCGTTGAAGCTCGTTTGTTAACACGGTGTCCAAAGAAGGGCCAGATATATAGAGAATGGTGTTGTCTGCGTATTTGTGGATCAAAGAATCACCCGCAGCAAGAGCGACATCATTGATATATACAGAGAAGAGAGTCGGCCAGGGAATTGAACCCTGTGGCACCCCCATAGAGACTGCCAGAGGTCCGGACAACAGGCCCTCTGATTTGACACACTGACCTCTATCTGAGAAGTAGTTAGTGAACCAGGCGAGGCAGTCATTAGAGAAACCAAGGCTGTTGCCATGGGTTGTATTATCCTACTTCAGAGAGAGAGATTTTTAAGCGTACTATATTTCAAGCTAGGTGTACTAAGAAACGACATGGTGAAATGGTAGTTAAACAGGAATAACCTATGTATTACCAGCTGAGAGATGTTTGGTTGACCTGCCTGTGGTTGTGGTTGCAGATTAAAAGACAACAGGTCGCTGGTTTAATTTCTTCTTCTTCCATGGCTTAATTATAGCAGATCAGTTGGTGGGGGAGACAATTAGACAGTAAAGGAATGGCCTTTGGCTATAACGTGTAACGTGTACTACTGTGGCTTTATTATATCTCCTCCTGTGATCCCAGATAATGAATATAGCAGGAAGAAAATAACTTTTCTCTGGTATTGATTCAGTTTACGCTCATCCTTATGCGGGAAACAAATTGGATATTTTTTTATTTTATTGGGTTTCATTATGGTGTTCAATGAAATAGAAAAAAGGGAGGCAGTCTTTGTGCTCCCTGGTGTTAGTGTGRGACTTTCTGTGGAGAAACTAGCAGACCTTTATTCTCCAGTTCTATATTTTTTTTGCCAAGTTTAGTTCAATGCTAATTGAGGTAAATTCACATCCAGATGCTCCCATTCTGTTACCTGAAAGATGGCAAGCATGTGGCATACGGCGTACAGTTCAATTTCGGGCTTTCTGCAGTGTGACGAGTTTAGGCACTTGGATTATTTGGCAAAACAAAAGGCATTTATTTTACTGTGTCTTGAATTTGTTCCTCTCCCAGTCAACAACAGAACTCCACGCTGTAAACAAAACCCAAGGTTGCTAGCTACCGCAATTTGTTAATCACTAACTGTTTTCTAAGATCGCCTCTCTTGCAGCAATATGTAGGCTATGGGGAGTGGTACTGGGTTCCATATTCTACATGCCTGCACATCATCCCACCCCCCATGCAATCCCTTCACATCAGGACAATATGCACAGAACACATTCCAACATGCCATATTGAGGATGCAAAGTCGATGTCTTGCTGTCAACACAGCCAATCACCTTCCACCCCCACCCCCCCTTCCTCTCTTCTAATGGGTTGTCATCATGTCTCCTTGAAACATATAGCTTGCTAACTGCAATTAGCRAACTTACTAAGTAGCATTTGATCCAGCGTCCGAGCCTGAATGACCAGAGACACGACAATGTGTTTGGAGTTCAGGGCCTTTTCTTGATTCCTCTATTGTTCTCATCGGTAACGTCATTATCTTTTTTTATGGCAGAGCTGCGGTCTTTGTCTGTGTCCTAAATGGCACCCTATTGCCTATACAGTGCACTACTTTTGACCAGAGGCCTATGTGCCCTGGTCAGAAGTAGTGAACTTTAAAGGAATTAGGGTGTCATTTGAGACACAGCCAAAGACTGCAGCTCTGCCATGAAAAATATAATGACATTACCGATGAAAGCCATAGAGGAATCAAGAAAAAAAACTCAATTCCAAGCACATTGTCGTGTCTCTGGTCATTCAGGCTTGGATGCTGGATCAAATGCTACTTAGTCAGTATGCTAATTTCAGTTAGCAGTCTTGATCATAATCTTGAGTTATTGCTAATCAGATTGTGCCTGACCTATTGCCTCTTACTAGAGTGTTGGGTCTGGTTTGACTGGCACAACACAAACTCAAGCCGCTCTACGTTTAGTCTTTGGTCTTGTGATGTTTCCATTGTAATTTGACGAWCCAAGCCCCCCGTTTCCCTCCCTCCATCTCACTTAGCTTTCTCTGAGAAAAATGTCTGTCTTCTCTAATCTGGTTGCCTTCCTCTTTAAGCCACTGACTAATACATGTGACAACACATATGGCGGGCTAATATGTTGCGAATTACAGACTTTTACATTTTCTATGACGCCCATCGAGGCAACAGACTAGGGCGTTTTTATTTCTCTAAATTTCATCAGCCTAATCCAATTAATCATCCCTAAATCCATACGATAAAGTAAAGGTCAAAGCATGCTGTCTCGTTGAGGGGCTTTATGCTGAGAAGAAATCTCAGTCAGGCTCCAGGAAAAAGCTCTGATGAGGGAGTACCATTTAAACAATTTCAAAAGGGGATTTTCGAAGCTCAGGAAGAAGAAAAGAGAATAATCAGGTGGTGAAAAAGCGAAACAAAGATTTTACAGAGTGGCAACTGACGGATTCTTGGCTGCTTGAAGTTGAAATGTTGAAATGCTAGTGTGTTTTATCTGTTGAAGGAGTTGGGGGCGAACCTTTGCGTGCTTTAATGTCTCCTCTTCAGAGGGATGTGAGAGAGTGAAGCATCTTATCTGAAGCCCCTGATTGAGTAACTGGCAGATGAGCGCAGGAATTATAGCGAGAAAGGTTTGATTTGTGAGTGAGCCATGGATTTGGGAACGTTCTTGCAAAACCATCAGTCAGTCTGACAGTCAGTTAGTCAGACAGCGAAACAGACAAATATTTCAACATTCGTGCACAGTCATGTACAGTACCAGTCAAAAGTTTGGACACACCTACTCATTCAAGGGATTTTCTTTATTTTCACTATTTTCTACATTGTAGAATAATAGTGAAGACATCAAAACTTTGACATAACACATGGAATCATTTAGTAACCAAAACAGTGTTAAAGAAATCAAAATATATTTGAGATTTTAGATTCTTCAAAGTAGCCACCCTTTGCCACAGTGACAGCTTAGCACGCTCTTGGTATTCTCTCAACCAGCTTCACCTGGAATGCTTTTCCAACAGTCTTGAAGGAGTTCCCACATATGCTGAGCAGTTGTTGGCTCTTTTCCATCACTCTGCGGCACAACTTATCCCAAACCATCTCAATTGGGTTGAGGTCGGGGGATTGTGGAGGCCAGGTCATCTGATGCAACACTCCATCACTCTCCTTCTTGGTCAAATAGACCTTACACAGCCTGGAGGTGTGTTTTGGGTCATTGTCTTGTTTAAAAACAAAGCACAAACCAGATGGGATGGCGTATCCCTGCAGAATTCTGTGGTAGCCATGCTGGTTAAGTGTGCCTTGAATTCTAAATAAATCACAGACAGTTTCACCAGCAAAGCACCCCCACACCATCACACCTCCTCCTCAATTCTTCACGGTGGGAAACACACATGCCGAGATCATCCGTTCACCTACTCTGTGTCTCACAAAGGCATGGCGGTGTGAACCAAAAATCTCAAATTTGGACTCATCAGACCAAAGGACAGATTTTCACCGGTCTAATGTCCATTGCTCGTGTTTCTTGGCCCAAGTAAGTCTCTTCTTCTCATTGGTGTCCTTTAGTAGTGGTTTCTTTGCAGAAGTTCAACCATGAAGGCCTGATTCAAGCAGTCTCCTCTGAACAGTTGATGTTGAGATGCAGTTAACTCTAATGAATTTATCCTCTCCAACAGAGGTAACTCTGGGTCTTCTTTTCCTGTGGTGGTCCTCATGAGAGCCAGTTTCATCACGCGCTTGATGGTTTTTGCTACTGCACTTAAATAAACGTTAAAAGTTCTTGAAATGTTCCTGATTAACCTGTCTCCGGATTACATCTTCAAACTAAGAGAAACCATGGCATCCGACAGGAGACACATCCATCCATGATGTATATGGGTAAGATAGTCTAGCTAGCAAAATGTTCAGATATTCCACGTTTMTAATTTTGACAGAAAAAATTGTTTCATTTCAAGTTAGTGTACTGTTAGCTAGCTAACGTTAGATGGCTAGCTAACGTTACGTGTATGATCTCATTTTTCGCATCTGAGAGACATTTGCTTGACTATTTATAGCCTAATGTTAAACCTGGTTGGTTAGCAGGGTAGTAAAGTCATGAGTTGGGATAATGGTTAATTGTTACCTACCTAGCTAGCTACATGTCTTAACAAAAGACTTGTCTGAGTGTGCCAGAGCGCAGAATAACTGATGAATTTACGAACGCTCAACACCTGTTGAATATGGCCGGTGTCAGCAAAAAAGCACAATTAAATTGTTGCCAGCAGTACAGTTACAGTCACCAACGCTCTGGATAACATGAAAACAGTCTAACCAGCTCTGCTAGGGTGAGTAAAATGGTCAGAGTGGTGTGTTCTCTCATTATGTGTCTGGACGTAGCTAGCAATGTTAGCCAGTCGTCTTGGGTGCTTGACTGCCGTTGTGAGGTCAGAATGTTTGGATCAACCCTACTTAGCGGCCAGAGCATCTATTGTGCGCTCTGAACGCTCCGAGGGTGAACCGCTCTGAATTTACGAACGGACAATCTGACAGCACAGTTGCAGTCACCAACACTCCGGATAACATAACAGCCTAACCAGCTCTGCTAGGGCGAGTAACGTTCAGTGAGCTATTCTCTCATTTGTGTCTGGAAGTAGCTAGCAAGTTAGCTTGGGTGCTTGACTGCTGTTAGTACAGAACGCTCGGATTAACCCTTAAAGAGATGGTTGGGGCTAAAGCTTAAGAGGGTGTGAACAATGCTGAATGGGTGTAGACAAAGAAGAGCTCTTCAGTAGGCACTTTCTCAAAAGTGAGTTTACAAGTTTATCAACTTTCAAAGCAAAATTATTTTCCCATTGTTCCTCAACTGTTGTGTATGATATACTATTTTGGAGTCTACTTTAATCCAATGTAAAAAAAAAAACATTTTGATTTTTGACACATAAGACCGATTTGAGCTGGTCAGTCACAAATTAATTTTTAACAAGGCACACCTGTTAATTGAAATGCATTCCAGGTGACTACCTCATGAATCTGGTTGAGAGAATGCCAAGAGTGTGCAAAGCTGTTATCTAGGCAAAGGCTGGCTACTTTGAAGAATATAAAATATATTTTGGGTTGTTTAACACTTTTTTGGTTACTACATGATTCCATATGTGTTATTTCATAGTTTTGATGTCTTCAATATTATTCCACAATGTAGAAAATAGTAAAAAATTAAATCTCTTGAATGAGTAGGTGTGTCCAAACTTTTGAGTGGTACTGTATATGTGTCAACCAATAGTCACGTCGGGCCATTTCATTTTCGGTGACTGAAATTATGCTGTGATGAACACTGAAATGGGTTGCACTTGAGCCTTTATGGATGAGTAATATTAACCCATGGGATGATTTAATTCACAGGGATATGCCTACCCTGTTCCTACTACATAGTCTAGCCAAGTTGACCTGTACTGGACTGGCCTGGTTGCGCATCCACCATAATTCCTGGCAACTTGCTGCAAATAACAATATGAAAAGAAAATATCCATGCCAACACTATAGAGTGCAATGGTTAACGCGATTGACAAGCCAATGCCAGTTCAGTGTATATATAGCCTTGAAACACTATTCCTTGCTTCGTATGTGGAGGATGTACAATAAATATGTCACAGTAGTAGCCAATGGTAGCCTCCTCAAGCGCCAGGCTTCTGCCTTCTTCTCGGGATCGGGGGTTGCAGGCAACAGCTGAGGTGTCAAATCATACAGTACATGAGTGAGAGGGCCTGTCATAYGCATGTCACTGAAGCCCGCCTGTAACCACATGTGATAGCTGAGCAGCCACTCTGTCTGTGCATCAGGGCCAGGGATACTGTGGACATGGAAAAAGGCTGGAATTATGATGAGAGGAGGGAGGAAAGAAGAGAGAGAGAGCAACACAGTCTCCAAAGAGGGAGGGAGAGAGAAAGAGAGAACCTCAGCTTTATCTGTACGTCTATTTATAGGACCCCGAACGATTTTCCATAACCTGTATTAGTCTGACTCCAAAACACTCTCTTCCTCTTCTTCCCTCTGAAATGTAATTCTATTGTGAAGTACAGATACAGTTATTATACTGAAAGCCTCATCCTTTGTTCAAAATATAACCCAAATGAAACTATATAGCAGGAGGGAAAGAAAATGGCTCTCTTAGTGTTGGTTCAGCGTGCACTATGTCTGCTAAACAAAATATCCATATCAAGCACCTCCATGAAATTGTGCAATGCACATGAAGATACTGTAGTCATTCACCAGAATGTTTATTTTTGCATGTGTACAATTTGCCTCGCAGCAATGGCATGTCCAGACTGTAAACCTTAGATGGTACGAAAAGGTAAGCACCAATGTGCTTTGAGCCGAGTCAAACTTTAAAAATAGAACGTTGAAAAGAAAGCACATGAATTCCCTTCTAGGGTTATATTCCCAGTAATTTAACAATAGGCATGCTACACAATCTTGTGGTGTTCTTGCAATATGATGCTAATAAATAAATACTATCGTCTTATAAATCTGTACCCGAAACCCCCCCCCTTGTAAAACAAAATAATATGAACGAATATACATCCTGCCACACATCCCAAAATRCAATTCACCTATTGAATTCCTATCTCACTTTTCAATACATCATCCAGCAGTCATGACCAGCAGAACAAAAACAACCACCTCAATTATAAATCCAGAGCAATGTGAAATATATTACACTTACTTCTCAATTAAAGCTGAACTTATATTTACCGTGATCCAACCCGTGATCCATTACTGACAACAAAACACATTTTGTGCGCAAACAAAATTAGTTTCACAATGGAATCAGAGCATTACAAGCCGTACATTAGCAACATAAACCAGCCAAGCTTTTCCATAGATCCCAGAATGSCCATAAAGAGATAATGACCTTGGGTCTGGACTGAAGGTTGTAGAGGGGTAAATGAGAGAAGGCGAGACCGAAACCACCACAAAGAAATGAAGTGAGTGAAATGGACAGAGAGAGAGGGAGAAAGAAGGGTGAGGTTTATCCCCGGGGAAGGGGGGGGACATCATTATGCACCTTGTTAAGCCCTTCCAGCGATGCCGAGCCTCGGACGTAATTACCCGTTTAAAGGACTTTCCTGCAGCCACTGTTTTATTTTTTTTTAAATTAAAGCCTGTGACACAAATATGCCACACTCGGTTTGCGTTCACCCTGCAATCCCTTGGACTATAGTGGATAGGCCTATACCTCCAGCATTTGCACGTTACTACTGCATGTTGTGGAATTATACCTTTGAGCATGTTTAGTCAGGATCTGTACTACCACWAACTGTCAGTAATGTTAGCAGTTTAAGGTACATTGATTTAGCAGATCCAACGCTAGCATTTTCAATCTACCCCACTGTCTGTTATGGAACAATACATTTAAGCATATGTATTCTGCATATGTAGGCCAACTGCATCCAATGTTGGTAATATTGGCAGTTTGAGGTACATTGATGTTGAAGGTCATTGAGGTACTGTTTCAATAGTGGGCAATCAAAGATACAGCCCCACTATGTCTTGTATGAAACCAGGCCAGGTATTCCAACACAGTTTGCCACGGTTAGAAAAAAAGAGATGATTTGCACAAATTCATATACATTAAATATCTTAAAATAATAACCTTTTACTGCAGTGRGCTAAATCAGGGTCACACAGAGTGTTTCTTGGTAATCTTGAACCAAAGTATATACCTCATACACATGGTTATGGCCTTAGAAAATAAGGCACCTGTAACATGTCATCGACTTGAAATGTTTTCAATTTTGAGTTCCCAATATTACACTTTATATACATCACAGAAGACTGAAATATATTAATATCCTTCCACCCATGAGGCCACTGGGTCATTTGACTGCAGGAAAGGGCTACTCTCATCTTAATCTTGGGTGAGATTTTAAGTGTAGCATCTCCCGTGGATGTCTGTCGGTGTGAGAGAAATTCAATATACAGCAGGCTTCACATCTCCTCTTATTTTTAAGACAAGCCTTTGGAAACCATCCCTGAGGGTTGCAAGAAACGTAACACACTTTTTTCATATCATACACAATTCATGTGCGAGTTTTCTTACTGTCTTTGGTGGGAAAGGATTCAAAGGAAGGTGGCTGCGGAAGAACACCTAATAAAATACCACTGGTCTCAGGGAAGAAGTGTTTGGTGTCAAACGCTGCAGGAGAGAGGGAGGAAAAAATTACTTCATTAAATTATTTTTGCCTCTCTTAGCCTCTTCTCTCATTAACACAGATTTGGCTGCCAGCTTCCTTTTTTACGCCTGCAGTTCAATTAATGGGATAGGAAAGGTCGGCCTACATTCTTCGACACAAGCTAAACCACTTGTTAATGCCATGGGTTAGGGAGGAAAGGCTATTGACGTTCACATAGTAGCTTACACTCAGTTGAAATCAAGGTACACTGCATGGCCAAAAGTATGTGGACACCTGCTCGTTGATCTCATTCCAAAATCATGGGCATTAATATGGAGTTGGTCCCCCATTTGCTGCTATAATAGCCTCCACTCTTTTGGGAAGACTTTCCACTAGATGTGGGAACATAATTTCAGGGACTTGCTTCCATTCAGCCACAAGAGCATTAGTGAGATCGGGCACTGATGTTGGGCAATTAGACCTGGCTCACAGTCAGTGTTCCAATTAATCCCAAATGTATTTGATTGGGTTGAGGTCAGGGCTCCGTGCAGGCCAGTCAAGTTCTTCCACACCGGTCTTGACAAACCATTTCTGTATGGACCTCGCTTTGTGCACGGGGCATTGTCACGTTGAAACAGGAAAGGGCCTTCCCCAAACTGTTGCCACAAAGTTGGAAGCATAAAATCAAGATTTCCCTTCACTGGAACCAAGGGGCCTTGCCCGAACCATGAAAAACAGCCAAGACAATTATTCCTCCTCCACCAAACTTTATTGTTGGCAATATGCATTGGGGCAAGTAGCGTTCTCCTGCCATCTGCCGAACCCTGATTTGTCCGTCGGACTGCTAGATGATGAAGCGTGATTCATCACTCCAGAGAATGTGTTTCCACTGCTCTATAGTCCAATGGCGGTGAGCTTTACATCACTCGAGCCGACGCTTTACACGCTACGTGCTTCAGCACTCAGCATTCCCGTTCTGTGTGCTTGTGTGGCTTACCACTTCGCGGCTTAACCATTGTTGCTCCTAGACGTTTCCACTTCACAATAACAGCACTTACAGTTGACCCGGGGCAGCTCTAGCAGGGCAGAAAATTGACGAACTGACTTGTTGGTGGCATCCTATGATGGTGCCACGTTGAAAGTCACTGAGCTCATCAATAAGGCCATTCTACTGCCAGTGTTTGATTAAACAGTGCCTTCGGAAAGTATTCAGACCCCTTGACTTTTTCCACATTTTGTTACATCACAGGCTTATTCTAAAATGGATTAAATTAAAAAACATCCTCAGCTATATATACACACAATACCCCATAATGACAAAGCGAAAAAAGGCTTTTAGAAAGGTTTGCAAATATATTAAAAATAAAAAACAGAAACACCTTATTTACATAAGTATTCAGACCCTTTGCTATGAGACTCGAAATTGAGCTCATGTCCATCCTGTTTCCATTGATCATCGTTGAGCTATTTCTACAACTTGATTGGAGTCCACCTGTGGTAAATTCAGTTGATTGGACATGATTTTGAGAGGCACATACCTGTCTATATAAGGTTCCACAGTTGACAGTGCATGTCAGAGCAAAAACCAAGCGATGATGTCAAAGGAACTGTCCGTAGAGCTCCTAGACAGGATTGTGTCGAGCCACAGATCTGGGGAAGTGTTCCAAAACATTTCTGCAGCATTGAACGTTCCCAAGAACACAGTGGCTTCCATCATTCTCAAATGGAAGAAGTTTGGAACCACCAAGACTCATCCTAGAGCTGGCTGCCCGGTCAAACTGAGCAATCAGGGGTGAAGGGCCTTGGTCAGGGACGTGACCAAGAACCCAATGATCACTCTGACAGAGCTCTAGAGTTCCTCTGTGGATATGGGACAACCTTCCAGAAGGAACCCAATCTCTGCAGCACTCCACCAATCAGGTCTTTATGGTCGAAGGGTCAGATGGAAGGTTCACTTTCCAACAGGACAACAACCCTAAGCACACAGCCAAGACAACACAGGAGTGGCTTCGGGACAAGTCTCAGAATGTCGTTGAGTGGCACAGCCAGAGCACRGACTTGAAACCGATCAAACATCTCTGGAGAGACCTGAAAATAGCTGTGCAGCAACACTCCCCATCCAACATGACAGAGCTTGAGAGGATCTGCAGAGAGGAATGGGAGAAACACCCCAAATACAGGTGTGCCAAGCTTGTAGTGTCATACCCAAGAAGGCTGCCAAAGGTGCTTCAACAAAGTACTGAGTAAAGGGTCTGGATACTTATGTTAATGTGATATTTTGGTTTTTGCTTTGTCATTCTGGGTTATTGTGTGTAKATTGATGAGGGGAAAAAACGATTTAATAAATTTTAGAACAGGGCTCTAACGTAACAAAATGTGGGGTCTGAAGGGGTCTGAATACTTTCAGAATGCACTGTGTATACCTGTCAGTAATGGGTGTGGCTGAAAAGGCTGAAACCACTAACTTGAATGGGTTTCCACATGTGTATATACTGTATATAGTGTATGTATTGTAGAAAGCATGTGGTAGGAAGAGTGTAGCAATGGGGCTAGCTAAGATATCTTGCTAGCTCCATTGCCCCTCATAATATAGGCTGACAAATATTGAGTGATGGGTGTTTTGTTTGGGATTTGGGGAAGTAGCCATCCCTCCAATATGTTTGTCCCTGTTGGTGATAAGACTGACAAGGGACTTCCTCTTTGGGGAAATCTTTGTAAATTCTCTACCAAAGTGTGAGGAACAACAAAACCTAACCATTCCCATCGTGGAAAAACATAGTTAATTTTGACTTTATATAATGACCGCTATTATTCGAGTGCACACAAATCAATTTAGTCAAATGCAGGAAAGGTATTAATTAAAATGGATGGATAACTACGTGTGGCTCTTCTTTCGGTGTACCACACGCTTAGCTGAATTGCTAGTTACACCACCAGACTTCCCACCGCGCTGGCTGACAAGGTTTCTCACGACCTCAGCTTGAAGTGGTGATACTGTGTGGTGGTTAAAGTGATTGAGTGATGGGGGAGGACCGTGGTGAGAACCCAACAATGCTCATTGTGAAGGAGGGTAATTGGAAACATTATTTTTCCAGGCATCCAACTCAGACAACTAGTAGAGAATGTATAAACAAAGGAGAGCCGCACACTCTAGGAGATCAAATGCAAAAATATTTAATTTACCAACGTTTCGACAGGCAAGCTGTCTTCATCAGGGTACAATCACAGACACTGCGGGATGACTCGTTTATATATAGTGTCAAGACACACAGGTGTCTGTAATCATGGCCAAGAGTGGCCTAATATCATTGGTTAATTTCTCAAATATTAAAATGGCATAGAAAGAGCAGCATACAATAAATACAAATGGATAGCATACGATCATAGACTCACTTAAGATCACACAAGCCTACAAACAACCACAATGGCAAAGTCACAACAATCACAAGAATGGCTTCAGGTCAAAGTCCACGTTGAGACCGAAGGGAGCAAGGGTCTTTAAATTAAAGATCCAAGCAGSCTCTCGTTTTAACAATAAATTATCAAGGTCACCCCCTCTCCTAGGGAGGGTGACATGTTCGATACCAATGTAACGCAGAGACGAAATCGAGTGGCCTGCCTCCAAAAAGTGGGCCGCAACTGGGGAGGTCAAGTTTTGGCACCTAATGGTGCTACGATGCTCTGAGATACGTACTTTTAATTCACGCTTTGTTTTACCCACATMATTTTTACCACAAGGACAAGTTATAAGATAAATAACTGCCTTAGAGGAGCACGTAATAATACCTTTGATTGGGATCGATTTCCCTGTTTGTGGGTGTTTGAAGGATCTGCATTGCATTGCATTGAGCACAGCCATTACACTTATAATTTCCATCCAGTAGGGGCACAAATAGACGTTGTTCAGGAACATCTTGGGGTGGCAAATCAGAGTGTACCAATTGGTCTCTGAGATTTCTGCCCCGCGAAGACATGAACAAGGGAAGGTCTGAAAACACATTTCGTCTCTGCGTTACATTGGTATCGAACATGTCATCCTCCCTAGGAGAGGGGGTGACCTTGATAATTTATTGTTAAAACGAGAGGCTGCTTGGATCTTTAATTTAAAGACCCTTGCTCCCTTCGGTCTCAATGTGGACTTTGACCTGAAGCCATTCTTGTGATGGTTGTGATTGTTGTGACTTTGCCATTGTGGTTGTTTGTAGGCTTGTGTGATCTTAAGTGAGTCTATGATCGTATGCTATCCATTTGTATTTATTGTATGCTGCTCTTTCTATGCCATTTTAATATTTGAGAAATTAACCAATGATATTAGGCCACTCTTGGCCATGATTACAGACACCTGTGTGTCTTGACACTATATATAAACGAGTCATCCCGCAGTGTCTGTGATTGTACCCTGATGAAGACAGCTTGCCTGTCGAAACGTTGGTAAATTAAATATTTTTGCATCTGAGCTCCTAGAGTGTGCGGCTCTCCTTTGTTTTTAGGTTTTCTGCTCCGCTAGCCAGCACCTCGCTTAAATGGGTGTGCGTTTCTTTTTCTTCTAACTAGTAGAGAATGACCTAAAACAAAGAGGAAGTAGGGAGGATGCTAGTTAGTTAGCATTTCCCCACCATCCGATTAAATTTCAACTTCTGCATGCGTAATTGTTGGATGGTACAGGAGAGAAAGAATGAGAAAAAAAGAGAGAGATGAACCAATTTGCTGGTGAAATGGATTTGTCTTGTTATTCTCGGCAGTGCTAGGAAAATAGCACTGTAGAGGATAACGTGATAAATTATGTGCATCGTTATATTATAGTTGTTACGGCGTTCCTCCTCCTCTTCATCCGAAGAGGAGGAGCATGGGTCGGACCAACACGCAGCGAGGTATGATGACATAAATGATATTTATTGAAATACGAAATGAACACGAAAACACTTGAAAATTACAAAATAACAAACACGACGTAGACAGACCTGAACATGGAACTTACATACTACACGCAGAACTCACGAACAGGAACAGACTACATCAAACGAACGAACAGCCAAAACAGTCCCGTGTGGTGCACATACACTGACACGAAAGACACAGGAGACAATCACCCACAAACAAACAGTGAGAACAACCTACCTTAAAATATGACTCTCAATCAGAGGAAATGCCAAACACCTGCCTCTAATTGAGAGCCATACCAGGCAACCCTTTAACCCAACATAGAAACACAACACATAGAAATGCCCACCCCGCTCACGCCCTGACCAATAAACACATACAAAACAAGAGAAAACAGGTCAGGAACGTGACAATAGTCATACACTTTAAGCATGACTGGGCCCATGTTAATGTCATTGAATCTGCATATAATAAGAGATAGATGTCATTTGGCTGTCCATTCCCTAAGTCAATTGAAAATAAAGGAATTAGGCTCACATTTACTCCTCACATGTCATCTTACTTTAATGTCTGTATTTGATATCTATTAAACCTGAAATATGTAGCTTTTTGGGTGACCAGACCAAATTCACATAGAAATGGGAGTTATAGATCTGTCATTCTCGTTGAAAGCAAGTCTATGAAGCTGTAGATCTGTTCTATGTGCGCTATTTCCATGCTTAAGTTTAGTTTATTCGTCTTTTACTTTCGGTTTTTGTTCACCAGCTTCAAACAGCTGAAAATACACTTATTTTGGGTTATGGAAAATATATTGCACAGGGGTTTAGATGGTACTATACTTGCTTGTTTTGTCGCAAACTATTAGAATTTTAGCAACCAGGAAATGGTGGAGCGATTTCTGCATAGTGCATCTTTAAAGATCGAGCTGACCCAGAAAAATGAAAGAAATCATATGAAAAACCACATGATAAAACACAACACATTCCTTCATGTATTACTTTATTATCTATTTGAATGGTATACCATACGTCCACTCGTTTCATAGTAAGCCATTTGTACCTCTTCATAGATTTAGCATTAGCATAGCTAGTAGCTATAGGGGTAGTTTAATGAACACAGAAGCCTGTTGGCATGCTATAGTCACAGCGGTAGGGCTGTGGAAACAGCAGGCCGGCGTAATTGTGCATTGTTCATCCCCAGAACAGGAGTCAGAGCATGTAATGAGCTGTAGCACTCTCTCCCYGCGCCGGGTTAATGGGCTATGACCGGCAATAGGACTCACAGGCCTTTCAGAGATAACCCCCACATGCATCTCTTTACCCCATGTCACAATGCCTCTTTATCTGTCTGTCTCTGGGTCTCATCTCTTTCTCTTGTGCGTATCTTATCTTCCCCTGCCCTACCCTCTCTTTCATTTCCTCCCCTTCCTCCTCCTACCGTCATTCCCCTCTTTTCTCCATCCCATGTCGCCAATGCCTCTGTCTTTACTTCTCAGGGCTTTATCTCCCTTTCTCATCTTCCTCTTGCCCCTGCCCTTACCCACATTCCCTTTTCTTTCCCCCTTCGCTCTCCTCCCCTCCCTTTGTCCCCCTGTCTAAAGAGATGGTGGGACCCCTAATGTGTCAATGTGTCACAATGCCTCTAGTGCTTTTGTATTCATGATGCCTGGAAGGCCCCAGAGCAGGCAATCCTCTATTCTGCTGGCCATAAAGAGACTTCAGATAATAGATGTAGTACACTGACTGGTAGGGTCTGGGATACTATATTATACTACATTTAAAAAAAAAAACAGATGACTACAAAGTTTATGAAGATGAATGCAGATGTTATAGGTATAGGGATTTGCACTAGATCTCCAGTGTTTCGACTGTTTTGCATTTTGATTATCCGGTTTTCCCTGAAAATGATTCAGGTGGGGTTGTTTCCCTCCGATTTGTTTTGCTTGGATTAGGCTACAGACAGACAGACAGAGTTTCCTGGGAGACGGAGGAGTCATTTATTTGGTTGACTGATAGCAGTCAACTTGGAAAGACAAGAATGTCTGCTTATATATATATATATTTAAACTCAGAAAAAAAAATGTCTGTGGAACTTGTTCAGTTTATGTCTCAGTTGTTGAATTTGTCATGTTCATACAAATATTTACATATGTTAAATTTGCTGAAAATAAACGCAGTTGACAGGGAGAGGATGTTTATTCTTTTGTTGAGTTTATATATACATAGCCTCTGTACAGCTATGTAGATATTCCATAAAAAATCTGTAATTTCCAGCTACAATAGTCATTTACAACATCAACAATGTCTACACTGTATTTCTGATCAGTTTGATGTTATTTTAATGGACAAAAAATGTGCTTCTTTCAAAAACAAGGACATTTCTAAGTGACCCCAAACTTTTGAACGGTAGTGTATATTAAATAGGGCTATATACTCTCAGCTGAGCACTCAAAAGAAAACAATTAATAATGATAGTAGCTATGATTGTGAGTTCATCACTATACCACCATTACTCAGTCAGAAAACGATGTTCGTGGGTCCAGCTGCCAGTGTCGGTGGAAACACAATAGAAGTAAAGCTTTTAGTTTCCTCTCACGTCCAAAGTTTGACATCCCGCTGCACAAGTGGCCTAGTTAATGAATGAAAGCACCGGGGCTCTGACACGCTGGGTCATTCTGGGGTGTTCTGAGTGCAGTGTTTATAGCAGGAGCCTTAAGCTCCCCTACTCCCAACTGATCGCCAGCTGTTGCCAGACCTGCCTTACGGGAGAAGGAGTGGGGGAAGAAGTGGCGCCGCCCTGGTGGAGGCAGTGGAAATTGTGACTTGTTTCGCTTGCTGTAATAACAACTGGGATTGAATATTCCCTATGGGAGAAGGGTCACCATGGAGTTGTGTTCAGGTGCTCTGATCACACCCACTAACGCTGAGGGATCATTATCCTAAAGCAGCCTGACAGGGCCATTAATAGCACACACACACACACACACAACATGCGCACACACGAGTGAGCACACACACATACAGCTGTATTGTAGTTAAGGGGAAAGGGGGTTCATGTGGTTTTTACTCACAACTGTCTTAATCTGAGCCACATCAGATTCTAATAATTACATTTTGGGCATGTCATGACATGAGTCAAGACATTGTGTTCTCCAGGGTTTTTACAAGTCCATGAGTAAGGATTTTGCACATTGCTCTCACTCTTTTTTTTCCAGCAGTGGGAAGAGATATATTACAAATCATTGCTTTCTGCTGTTTTCCTACWGCACAGCCATGGTTGATGTACAGATGTTGGATCTTAATTTGATCACTCTTTTGTTCCTTAGAATTATCCTGCACCGCAGGAAATGCAGATGAGTTTTGTCATTTACATAAATTCATAGAAAACCCACACTACCACATGGTTATATTGAGAATATTGCACTTTTCATGTAGCCTGCTTTTGGCCAGCTAATAGCCTAACCACCAATCAAGCAACTTCATGGGCAAGACATTAAAATACTGTTGCTGCAGGATTATTTTCCTGTGACAATACATGTCAATACTGAGGGGTAGGGTTAGGATGGGACAAGGCTTGGCCGACCCTCCTAGTACCTGGGTGTCCGGGGCCAGCGTTAGACAACAGAGCAATATAATTTGAATATTCTTAATATTCTAATAATAGCCCTAATCCTTTTCCGATTTCCTTGTTGTGGTTGGTTGGTGGGACAAAGGCCATCAAGGGAAAGCAGCAGCTTGCAAGAGCAACGGCTAGAAAGCAGATTTTTGGTTTAATTTGGAAGGACTAGGCCTAATCCAGACTAAGTCTTTTAAAGCTGCAGTTTCCCATCGGCTGGATTACCGGGTGGTGTCTTTAAACGGATAAGGGGCTGCTTATCACTGCCTCCCTCAACACTTTGAGCTGCCTCCCAAATTACACCCTATTTAGTGCACTACTTTTAACCATGGCCCATAGAGCTCTGGTTGAAAGTAGTGCACTATATCGTTAATAGGGTATCATTTGGGATGTAACATTCTAACAGCGACTTTTCAAATATGGTGAGAGATAGCTACGTAATAGTTTGTTGGCAGTTTTATTTATGCCATCTGACAAGTAATATGAATGATAATCGTGATATTCACAATTTTGAGTTTTTTTTTACCTATGAAGATTAAAGTTATATGGATTTTAATATAAGCACAGTCATGTAAACACGCGTGTGCACAGTCATGTAAACACGCGTGTACACAGACACACGCATGCTCACACACAACTAACGCAGTAAGTCAAATCTATTCAATTTTGCAGCAGAATGACGTGTCCAGCTGTTCTGTTTAAGCTGTATGGTTCGTGCCTTTTATAATACATTATTTAAATAAACAGTGTGAAACAGGAAGTGTCCTGTGGTTTCACGTCTCTCTAACATGGGACAGCAGCATTGGCTGTGTACAGTGTGTGTGTGTGCGTGCGTGCATGTTTTTGTGAGTATGAGGTGTGTGTGTGATAGCTTGTGTGTGTTTTGTGTGAGTGAGTGTGCATCACCTGGTAAACGGCTAGTGATGGCTATTCAACAGTCTGATGGCCCGGTAATAGAATCAGTTTTATGTCTCTCTGTCTTACCTCCGATGCACCTGTACTGTCTCAGTCTGTCAGACGGTAGCCGAGTGAACAGTCTGTGGCTTGGGTGACTGAGGTCCTTGATTATCTTCTTCTTTGTTCATGGCTTTGAGGTTTTTCTTTTAATTGTTCTCCCCTATTTAAAAAAGATGGAACCAGGTGGTGGTGTGTTATTTTACGCTGCTAATAAGCACAGCAGTAAGAAAAATCGGTTAAATTTAGCAGCAGAATGGCTTGTCCAGCTGATCTGTTTAAGCCGTACGGTTTACGCCTTTATAATCACATTCAACACATGCACTTAGTTACTCGATTTGACATGACTGCCTGAGTGTTTATGGAAAGGAAAATATGAATTTAAGCCAAATGGGAATGCTTAAATACTTCAATGTCAGAGGCAAACAGGATCAAAAAGGCATTCTGAAATTAGCACATTTGCAGAAAGTTTATCTTGTTATTTCTCTACTTTTACAGCCTACACTAATAAGCACAGCACATCCAGTGAACTATAGCTGCTGTGAAGTTGCTATCGCACAGATCTGGGTGTTATCTAGGAACAAAGAAGAGTTGTTTTAAGGAAATGGAGCAGGAATAGGAGTGATAGCAGTCTTCTTCCAATTTAAGCCTGTTTGTCTCACTACCTTGCTAATGAAGTGTTGTTTTTTGGTTGGCTGACTGGCTGTCACACAGTTGCCAAGGGAATTGGCACCAATCTAGCACTTGCCACCTGATGTGTTATTTTAGATGCTCTGAAAGTGCGAAGCCATCATGCATCTCATTAGAGAGGGAGGGAAGGAGGTGCTGGACTGGATCCCTCGTGGGTACAGCCTGAGAGCCTCTGGGTCTTGGGTGAGGAGAGGGTTGGGGTAGAGGGAGGGCGAAGAGGGCGCAAGAGACGGGATAGAAATAGAAGGTGCTCCTGTGTGTGGATACTTGTTTACGGTGTGCCACCATTTTGGTCTCTCTCTCTCGTAAACCACACTGCTAATTAGGTTTGAACGAAGGGACAATTCTGCGATTCCTCAGCGGCTTTGTCATGGTCTACGTCCAAAATGGCACCCTATTCCCTACATAGCCCTATGGGCACCCGTCAAAAGTATTGCACTATAAAGGGTGCTATTTGGGACGGAACTGCCGTCAATGCGGGTGATCTACACCCCGGAATAGGTTAAGTTGGGCAATACAGCAACAGTAATTAGAGTTACAATCATTAACATGGGTAGTTAGAACAACAATAAGGATCATGCTATTAGCTATTAGTAATAGGGCCCGAATTAGCCTGGGTACACGCATTACAATACTAGATGCAAATGAGGGGAAAATGTACTGCCAAATAATGAGAGAGAGAGAGACACAGACACAGAGAGGGAATGTGAAAACATTGTTTTGTAATGCTCATTCTAATGACCTTATTACCGAGTCAGATCATTGTCTTTTTCATCTCTACTACCTCACCACCATGCCATAGATGTTTTAAGAATGGGATGGTATGAAAGAGGCATTTTCAAAGATTTGTGAAATTGCCCATCAACATAGGGTCAGAGTAGCGCCTCCCGCAGGTGTCAGATCTGTTGCATCTCACAGTGAGCAGGTTAGTACAGGAAGCAATATTTTCAAAGCGTCCCACATGAATGAACGGGGACAGTCGGAGCCCTCTTTTGGCTGGCGTGCTACTCATGTAAAGAGTCTGAGGCCCAATTATTCTACTTGCGATCAAAAAAATAGAACCAGGATACTTCTCTTCCCCTTTTTTTCTCTTTCTTTCTTTGACATTTCCCACCGTAATATCTTCCGATAGGAGCAGGGAAGGATGAAAAAGCATCTATTTTCTGAGTGCCGCTTGATAGTCTCGAATGAAGGAACTCCGAAAGTGTTTTCTTTTTCTGTCAGAAGGACCCTCCAAATGCATTTGTAGCTCTCCCAAGGTTTTCTCTCTCTTTCCTTTAATGTTGTTTAGATCTGCCTTGTAATAAAACAACTTTCCCCCGTGCATGGTACATTAGCTCGCTCTCATGGAGCCTGTCACCTGAGCGAGAAGACATAAAGGAGGCTTTTAGACCATCATGCCTTTGGGTTTTAACAGACTAGATGGCTACACAGCATTGGCATATTTTTCACAGCACACTATTGTAGATGGTCAGGCGCTAGTATGTCTACTTATTCACTGGAATAGCCCACGTACTCTGCCTACTCTCTGTTGTTACTCTCCGGCTGCTCGGTTTTCATTTTACWAGGCCCGCAGTTCAGCTCCACAGTATCCTTTTTTCTCTCTCTTCTGCTTAACATTGTAAGTCGTCTTCTGTCGACTTCGCCAGTCGTGGACAAAGGGGAATGTAAAATGATTATATTGTGTGCAGATTCCTACCTCTTTTCATTTGATTAATTCCCAAGATTACAAATAAAAGCACATTTAGATATCTACGGGGTAAACAGAATGTTTCTTCTATCCGCTATAGGATATCAAACTACATCAGCCTGCAGCGAATAAAAWTGCCTGTTAATCAGGAAGCCATGAATAAGGATAGGATGAATTACATTATCCTGCCATAGTTAACGCATTGAGACAAAGACTAACTTCAGCCAATCTGCATCAGAATGGATAAACATCAACCCCCAAGATATGTTTTCATCAGATAACCACTGAGAATGTAAGTGCGCACAAACGCACACACGCGCAATTACACACACACACGCACAATTTCACACACACACAGACAGCTCAGCTGATAAGTCAACAACAATTACGACAAGTTGTTTACACCGGCAGAACAAAAGGGTTTGAGCTTTTTGTTTCAAGGAAGCCAAGGTGTGTATTAAAGGCAGGCGAGCGATTTCATTATGTCAAAGAACAGGCAGCAGGCCTATTCAAGCCGTAAACAAGATGCTATCAGGCATGCCAGGGGCATCAGCACACCGTGTCCTGGTGACTCCTGCCTCCCTGCAGCATGGAGACACGGGGTTTGGGAGCACCGGAGAGACGGGCCTTCTGTTGTTGTTGTTTATCAGTGGCCCTGGCTTTCCTCTCTCTCTGTAAAAACCTGTTTGCCCCCAAAAGACAGGTCCTAGTACAAATTAAATCAAGACAGTGCAGGCTAGGTTAATCCCTGTGTGTATCAGCGGTTTGAAATCCCCCCCCCCTCCCCTCCTTGAATTAGTGGGTCAAACCCGCTGCATCTGGCCCGCTCTCGGCCCTGGCCGCGCTCTCAAGCTGCTCCACTGCTCACCGTTCGCTCCCTGACTGGAGATGACAGCAGGCCCCTGCTGAACCCCCACCCCACCACTGAGAGTGTGTGTGTTGGTTGTGTATGTGTGTTATTCTATGTGTGTGTATGTTTCTCTCAAAGTGCATGCATGTTCCTATGTATATATTTGCACTCCTATAGCCATGTTATTGGGCAACATTGGCAGACTCCTCTATTCTATCACTTACATTCATTAGCTTCCCAGGGGGAAAAAATGACATTTGCTTATTGAAATAAGGTGGTTGAACTAAAACAAACATGACAGTGTGAATTACATTCACCGTCGAGTTGTGATAGATAGAATGTTGTTGGTATGACTGATGACCCGATGGCCCCTGTTGACCAAGCTGCTACTCCTGGCTGTACAGATGTGTGACGTGCTTGGGGTGGTAACGTGGCTCCCATCAATCTCACGCTAGCTGACAGCTGCCTAGAAAGACCAATACAAAAAATTAGGACCGGATGTGCCCCGTCGGCAACAGGGGGACTCAAAGCTAACTAGGGCCTTCCATTACTGGATGGGAGCCGTGATTGGAGCAGCCTTGCTGTGGTTAGCAGCCACCGATACATGCCCATCTGTCTATTACACCCCCCCCCCCTCCCCATCTATGTTTCACCAGTTAGTGAGCTGCCCTATCATATCCACCATTCACCAGTGCTTTGAGCACATATATTGGCTTTCACTTCTGTGACACGAAAGAGCATCCGTAGTGGTGTGTGTGTGTGTGTGTTGTGTGTGTGTGTGTGTGTGTGTGTGTGTGTGTGTGGGTGTGTGTTGTGTGTGGTGTGGTTGTGTGTTTTTCTTTGAATGGGAGTGAGTGAGTGAATGGGAACTGGTACTGTAGGTGTAGACGTGTGTGTGAAGCTCTTAGCACCTGCACACATGCCTTAGATCAAGTCCAACCCACCACCCCTCCTGTCAGAGTGGCCAGCCAGCCCATTGTGTAAATGTGGTTTGTTTTAAGTGAGTATTCAGGCCTACGAAGGATTAATAAGCACTGTGAAGTCCTCCTGTATCCAAATCAGCCGCAACCTCTGGAGGCAGAGAGAGTGGTGTTTGTATGTGACTGTTACTGCCCTTAGCCAGTGGTGTGTGTGACTCATCCTTCGCAAGTGTCAGATTAACGATGTCATAACGAGACCCACTCAATCCATCTCAGAGTGAATGCATCCGCTCGCCGAGCCCGTCTGTAATGAGCTGCCGCAAATCTTAAAGGCGCTGCATGGTCAATCCGACGTCTCCATACATCATTTCCGCTGACTGCACCGACAGAAAGTCTGAGCAAACATACTTTTTGCTTCGAAGAGCAGCAAAGAGCGTTGTGAAGGAAGTTGTTGTGTTGATACAGAACTCTGTCTCTTCTAGATACAGAACTCCCACATCACCTACGCGCTATTGTTAAAAAAATTGAGAGACTTTCGACGATGCGGTCGGAGCTCAATTTGGCCTCTGTATGCCTCCGGAGCTCCGCAATTGCGTGAAACCATCCATACGGTGCTTCAGACCACATTTTCGGATCAAGCAGGAATTGGCTTTTAATCCAAAAAAAATGTCTGGAAAGATACCTTGTCCAGTCTGACGAGGACGGAAGCGAGTGAGAGAGATAGAGGGGGGGTGGAATCTGAAGAAGACAACCGAACATAGCAGTCGTGCCTGCTAGATATTTGGGGGGGGGGGGGAATATAGCCCCCCGATGAACCATTTCATTACTTCACTTTGTTGTGTCAAGCGATCACAACAATGTTCACTGTCTTTGATTGATAGCTCTCCCTACGCCCGATAGGACCCGGAGACGTCGAATGTTATGTCATAGGGAAGTATTTATCCTATAATTAAATAATGTACACATTACATTTTTGGGTCGTTTGCAATCCTGTGGCACAGCTGTACTGTGAATCGTATTACTATACTGTACTTACCGTGAAACCTAAATCACTGAACACAACAGGCACTTATTAGAGACAGGCAACTATTTTCTTAATGCACACAGCTTTTGCTCATTTGCGTAGTTAATTGTTTAATTCCAGCATTCACTTCCAGCATTTTAATAAATTTCTTCATTTAATTTACAAACTGTCTCACATTTATAAACTTTTCTTTGGCAGAATAATTATTCTCCTCTTTGACTGTGCATTTTCAGCAGTTCTTACTTCCACCACTAGAGGGCAATCTGACGATTTATAGGGGTCTGTCACACCCTGATCTTAGAGAGCCTTTTTATGTTTCTACTTGGTTTGGTCAGGGTGTGATTTGGGGTTGGCATTCTATGTTCTTTATTTCTATGATTTGTGATTCTATGTGTTGGCCGGGTATGGTTCTCAATCAGGGACAGCTGTCTATCGTTGTCTCTTAATCATACTTAGGCAGCCTGTTTTGCCACTTTAGGTTGTGGGATGTTGTTTTTGTTAGCTCTGTGTAGCCTATGAAACGTGACGTTCGTTATTCTTTTTTTGTTTTGTCTGGTGTTCGTATTTAATAAAGAAGCATGAACAAGTACCAAGCTGCACCTTGGTCTCATCCTTCCGACGAGCATTACAGAACATACTACCACAAACGGACCAAGCAGCGTGGTAAGGAGGACTGGACATGGGAGGACATCCTGGACGGCAAAGGATCCTGGACATGGGAGGAGATCCTGGCGGGGAAGGATTGCCTCCAATGGGAACAGGTGGAAGCAGCTAGGAAGGCGGAGGCAGCTAGAAAGGGGGCCCAGCATTACGAGGGGACACGGCTAGCACGGAAGCCCGAGAAAAAACATTTGGGGGGCACACGAGGAGATTGGCTGAGTCAGGTTGGAGACCTGAGCCAACTCCTTGTGCTTACCGTGGAGACAGTGTGACTAGTCAGGCCCCATGTTATGTGGCTCTGCGCAGTGTGTCTCCAGTGCGCACTSATAGCCCGGTGCGCTATATTCCAGCTCCGCGCATCGGCCGGGCTAGAGTGGGCATCCAGCCAGGACGGATGGTGCCGGCTCAGCGCATCTGGCCTCCAGTGCGTCTCTTCGGTCCAGGATATCCTGCGCCGGCTCTGCGCACTGTGTCTCCGGTGCGTGTCCACAGCCCAGTACGTCCTGTGCCAGCACCCCGCAGTTGCCGGGCTAGGGTGAGCATCCAGCCAGGACGGGTTGTGCCAGCTCTGCTCTCCAGACCTCCAGTGCGACTCCTCGGCCCAGTATATCCTGCGCCGTCTCTACGCACAGTGTCTCCGGTGCTCTCTCACAGCCCAGTACGTCCTGTGCCAACGCCCCGCAGTTGCCGGGCTAGGGTGAGCATCCAGCCAGGACAGGTTGTGCCAGCTCTGCCTTCCAGACCTCCAGTGCGTCTCCATGGTCCAGTGATGATCCAAGGCACGAAGCCTCCAGTGATGATCCATGGCACAAAGCCTCCAGTGATGATCCATGGCACGGAGCCTCGGGTCCCCGCACCAGAGGCGCCACCAAAGTGTGGTGAGCCAGAGGTGGAGCGGTGTCTACGTCCCGCACCAGAGCCGCCAACGCGGATAGATGCCCACCCAGACCCTCCCCTATAGGTTCAGGTTTTGCGGCCAGAGTCCGCACCTTTAGGGGGGGGCGTCTGTCACGCCCTGACCTTAGGGAGCCTTTTTATGTCTCTATTTGGTTTGGTCAGGGTGTGATTTGGAGTAGGCATTCTATGTTCTTTATTTCTATGATTTGTGATTCTATGTTTTGGCCGCGTATGGTTCTCAATCAGGGACAGCTGTCTATCGTTGTCTCTGTATCATACTTAGGCAGCCTGTTTTGCCACTTTAGGTTGTGGGATGTTGTTTTTTGTTAGCTCTGCGTAGCCTATGAAACGTGACGTTCGTTGTTCTCTTTTGTTTTGTTTGGTGTTCGTATTTAATAAAGAAGCATGAACACGTATCATGCTGCACCTTGGTCTCATCCTTCCGACGAGCGTTACAGGGTCTGTACTTCCGAAGTTGTTGGCTGTTTTCATTCTTGCCAGTTAGCCAGCAGTTCTCAGCTGTTAGCAGCCAATGGCTAGCAGTTTCTTACTGGTGATAAAAAGTAGTGATTAACATATATTTTTTTAGTCATTACTGAATTATTTCATGTAACAAATCAAACAATGAAACTTGTAAATGATTCATGCTAACCTCATAAACATTTAATTTAGTCCCGGTGTTTATTTGATGAAATAGTGATGTTATATATATGCAGGCCTCAACCACTACCCTGAGAGCACTTGATTCAGTGTATCATGCAGCCCTTAGGTTCATTACAAATCAAAAATGTCTAACACATCATTGTGATCTCCACGGCGCTGTTGGCTGGTCGTCATTGACCTTGCGTAGGCTTAAACACTGGTATACACTGATTTATAAGGCCATATTGGGTAAAATGCCATTTTATCTCTGTACATTTTTAGTCAGGTCAGTAAATAAATATCAATTACGGTCCCATTCTCATTTGCTTCTAACAGTACCAAAAAATAGAACAGGTCATGGTATAAATAGTTTTAGTTACTTAGCTCCGTGGTCCTGGAATTCTCTCCTGAACATTTTAAAATGTGATGATCTAGTGGAGTTTAAACACTTGATTGATGTATATATCATATAAGAGTGTAATTGTTTTTAGAACAGCTGTTTTTAGTCAAGACGTTCTGTTTTACGTAAAATGTTTTGTTGTCCTGTATGTGTGTTTATAGTTTTGTTTAAATGTTGTGTTAGTGTATGTACGTTGTTTTGTCTGAAACATTGTTCCCCCTGCTGCTATTGGACCAGGTCTCTCTTGGAAAAGAGATGTTATCTCAATGAGAAAAACCTGTATAAATAACCTTACTATATGTGCTGTTGCCTGGCTATTAAAAGGGACAGGAGGCTATTTCTATATACACTGCTCAAAAAAATAAAAGGGAACACTTAAACAACACAATGTAACTCAAAGTCAATCACACTTCTGTGAAATCAAACTGTCCACTTAGGAAGCAACACGGATTGACAATACATTTCGCATGCTGTTGTACAAATGGAATAGACAAAAGGTGGAAATTATAGGCAATTAGCAAGACACCCCCAATAAAGGAATGGTTCTGCAGGTGGTGACCACAGACCACTTCTCAGTTCCTATGCTTCCTGGCTGATGTTTTGGTCACTTTTGAATGCTGGCGGTGCTTTCACTCTAGTGGTAGCATGAGACAGAGTCTACAACCCACACAAGTGGCTCAGGTAGTGCAGTTCATCCAGGATGGCACATCAATGCAAGCTGTGGCAAAAAGGTTTTGCTGTGTCTGTCAGCGTAGTGTCCAGAGCATGGAGGCGCTACCAGGAAGACAGGCCAGTACATCAGGAGACGTGGAGGAGGCCGTAGGAGGGCAACAACCCTGAGCAGGCACGCTACCCGCCTTTGTGCAGGAGGTGCACTGCCAGAAGCCCTGCAAAATGACCTCGAGCAGGCCACAAATGTGCATATGTTCAGCATATGGTCTCACAAGGGGTCTGAGGATCTCATCTCGGTACCTAATGGCAGTCAGGCTACCTTGGCGAGCACATGGAGGGCGTTGTGCGGCCACAAAGAAATGCCACCCCACACCATGACTGACCCACCCGCCCAAACGGGTCATGCTGGAGGATGTTGCAGGCAGCAGAACGTTCTCCACGGCGTCTCCAGACTCTGTCTCTGTCACATGTGGCTCATGTGCTCAGTGTGAACCTGCTTTCATCTGTGAAGAGCACCGGGCAGCGTGGCGATTTGCCAATCTTGGGTTCTCTGGCAAATGCCAAACGTCCTGCACGGTGTGGGCTGTAAGCACAACCCCACCTGTGGACGTCGGGCCCTCATACACCCTCATGGAGTCTGTTTTCTGACCGTTTGAGCAGACACATGCACATTTGTGCTGCTGGAGGTCATTTTGCAGGGCTCTGGCAGTGCTCCTCCTTGCACCAAAGGGCGGAGGTAGGCGGGTCCTGCTGCTGGGTTGTTGCCCTCTCACAGCCTCCTCCACGTCTCCTGATGTACTGGCCTGTCTCCTGGTAGCGCTCCATCGTCTGGACACTACGCTGACAGACACAGCAAACCTTTTTGCACAATGCTCGCATGATGTGCCATCCTGGATGAACTGCTACCTGAGCCACATGTGTGGGTTGTAGACTCCGTCTCATGCTACCCACTAGAGTGAAAGCAACCGCCAGCATTCAAAGGTGACCGAAACCATCAGCCAGGAAGCATAGGGAACTGAGAAGTGGTCTGTGGTCACCACCTGCAGAAACATTCCTTTATTGGGGGTGTCTTGCTAATTGCCTATAATTTCCATCTGTTGTCTATTCCATTTGCACAACGCATGTGAAATTTATTGTCAATCAGTGTTGCTTCCTAAGTGGACAGTTTGATTTCACAGAAGTGTGATTGACTTGGAGTTACATTGTGTTGTTTAAGTGTTCCCTTTATTTTTTTGAGCAGTGTATTTTTCATAATTATATATGCCATTTGACACTTGGCGTTTCATTGAAGTTTTACGGTAGTATTCTGTATTAGTACAACTGTATCCTACAATAGGTATTTTTCTACTCTACTGTATATTTACATTAGAGTGTAAATGAGCATAGTTTGAATGTCTTCTGACTGTGTTAATCATGAAAGCTCAGCCTACTTCCAGTGCCACTTTTAAGTATGTAGGATTATTAGACCTAAGAATGTGGGAGATACTGCAAAGGGGCTCCTATTGGAGACTTGGGATTAGTGACAGGGACGTAATGTTCACCAGGAGCGGTGGGAATGATAAGAACATTAAATTACAGTCTCCCCTTTTACACTGGTGAACAGAGAAAATCCACAATTGAGACGAAGCCCGCCGAAATCCTCACTAGGTTAATCAACTTGGAAAGCTAAAATGGATAGTAACCACACCGGTTTCACGCCTACCACCGGAAGAATGGAAAACTGAGGAAATCTGCGTGGATTCCTCATTCTGATTAGATGTTCCGACTTCCTTTGAATGATCATTCTGGAATTCCAGGGCCTGTTCAGGGAATTTCGACGCAAATGTCCACCTGTCCCAGTTGACATCCGAGCAGACTTTCCCAGTTCGGGATGAGGGTGTGAAAAGTATATTTTTCTTCTTCTTTTTTATCCTGACATCCAAATTAAGGAAAATCCCCTGGGACTGCCTCAGGGGAAGTTCCTGCCATGTGAGTTTGATTAGGTTTCRCAGGCTTAAGAGAAAAGTAAGCCTTTTTATCCCTTTGAAAAAGCTAGTATGTGATAGCCAAGAGTTTCTCCCTCCCCTTTTAAGTATGTAAAACCCCAAATCTTAATCTTGACGCATTCCTTCAGGATTTCACTCAAAGCAGACGGGCAGATAGCTTTAAAAAAAAAACGCGCACACACCGACATACACAAACAGGCACACACATATCGTCATGACACACACGACACACACAGTTGTGAGATGTGACCACAGTTCCCCATACTCCCTTCTCTCTATGTCAGTGGTGTGAATCTACTGAGCGGGATGTTACACTGATAGCCTGCTACTCTCAGTGGATACATTGTCTCTGTCTCRTTTGCATTTTACCACAAAGGCAGATACACTGACAAAGCACAACACAGGTGCTATTCCGCTCCTCTCCGACTCTCTCTGACTGACACTTAGAAACAGGGGGTGCGGTGGGCTAGAACAATGCTTCTCTCTAGTAAGACAACAACAACAAGACCCGGGCTAAAACCAACGCTCTCAGCCCCGTCCTCCAGAATGCAGCAACAGACATCTCGACGTGGGCCTATTATTTAAAATATTTTAATCACACGGAAAAAGGAGGGAGAGTAGCGTTAACGTTTGACGACCTCATGAATTATGAATGCAGTTAATGTATGTATAATTAGTCACATCTCCACTCACTCGCACACAAATGGAGCCGAAGGAGACGATGCCTATAAGGCCTGACTGGGATGTTATATCCTGGGATTGGCTACGGAGGCTATTACATTATTGCTGGTTCAAAACTCAAGGGCATGAGAGCCTCCTCCTCTCTCGCTCTTTGTAACTACAGGTGCCAAGGCAGGAAAAAAGTACTCAAAAAGTATCCACACACCGTTTTCTTTTCCTCCGTTTATTAAAACAAGCAGATGGCAATTGTTTATGAACAGAATGGGCAACTATTTCCGTTTCACACGGGAAGGCCGAGAGAAAAGAGACTGAACGAGAGAAAGACTGGAATCAGGAAGTAGGAGCATTGTGTTGACATTTGTGTTTCCTCCCTCGGCGGACGGGTTGTATAGACGGGTTCAAAGAGTGCCGACGACACCAACACGTGGTCAAGGGCAGTCGTGTGATAGCGTTTGATTCACTCTGTCTGCTATTAATGTTTCTGTGAATGTGTCCCAAATGGCAACCTATACCCTGCATAGTACATAACTTATGGCCAGAGCCCTATGGGCCCAGGTCAAATGTAGTGCACTATGTAGGGAATAGAGTGCCGTTTGGGACACAGGCTCTGTGTGAACATAGTAGCACGACCACAGTGCCTGCAGACACTAAGAATGTGGAAAATGCATTTCTTAGTTCTGCTTTCAGAAAGCCGTTACTACATTCACTACTCGCAAAAAGTCACTCACTTTCATAATACGTTTGATTCCAAATTGGGGCAAATTGAGTTTGGGGGCTGAATTGACAGGTGATTAAGTGAAATGATGCCGAGAACTTTACACGTGCCCACTTGTGACGATGGATCGGCCGTAATTAGAGTTTGTAGGGTGCCGATTGATATTAAATGGTACTCCCTCGTATTCATCATGGGGAGGGGTACAGAAATGGAATGTGTAGTCTAATCCACTAGTTCCATGGGTGTGGTACCTTGGGCGCTTTTTCACCCCTGTTTACTGGTTGAGCCTCCTGGCTGGGAAAAGGGACATCTATAATCTAGCAGATGTAGAGGATCTATAGGACATTCTATAGGTGTGTGTGTTGGGAAATAGGAGGAGAGTGGTGAATGTGGGGATATTGTCAACCCCATACAGGCTAGTTGAGCATTTCTACCCTCTCCCGTTGGTAAATGCTGCATAAATCCCAATGCTAGCAGGTACTGTGCTGATCTGGTGTGCTGTCATGGGTAGTGCCACACAGCGCGAAGCGGGTTATACAGTGGCAGGTCTGGTGTGGCGGCCAATGTTAGCAGTAGCAGTTGTGGCAGGGGCACCAGCACAGGCGTGCAAATCAGAGTTTGTCAGAGCAGCATTTTTTGGAAAGAGAGAAAGATGTGCGTGACAGAGAGAGTGTGAGAGGCTTATGGGTGAGCGTTTCTACTCGCGATCGGAATGTGCAAGAGCGGGGTGTGCGATGATAGGCCACACACACACACACACACACACACACACACACCACACACACACACACACACACACACAGCATCTCCTCTGCAGCTTCACTGAAACATTATACAAGGAGGAATACATACGTGTGTAAACAGATGCTTCTTCAGACACTAAGCTTTCCTCCTGCCCCCCCTCCCTCTCGCTCACTGAGCCCTACTATCTGACCCCTTCCTGGGGAAGAGTATAGAAACAACATGGCTCATTATGGGTAACATTTCCTTCCCAGGAGTCAAGGGACCGTATGAGTAAGCCCAGCTATAAGATGACTTCAAGACTGCAAACTGAGAGTGTGAAAGACCAAATCAGGCATGAAAATTCAGTCTGTTTTAATCGTGGGACTTTGTGTTTTTTTTCCGATGTTGATGATATTGTGGACTATTTTCATATTTTGTAGATTACAGAGGGAATGGTGTAGCCAGAGGCTTTGTGGCTCACTTAATTGATGCAGCCTCAGCTGAGTGTTTCTGCAGAACAACTTGACATGATTAGAGGCCTGCATCAACGACGGGCATTGAGCATTCCTCTTTCCAGACCTTATTTTCGATAATTAATCATTTGAGTTTTAAGCGTTAGTCATTTGCTTTTTTTGCATCCCTCCTCTGTAAATGCAAGTTGAATTGTATTGGTTGATATATCGGGCCTCGGTGGAGATTTTTTTTTAAGAAAGCAAAATTGTAACGTGTCAAGATCTTTCCTCAAATTTTTTTATTCTATTTTCCCGACAACACCAGAACTTGCTAGGTGCTTGTGTCTGCTCCCAACCCGTCCTCTCCTACACACACACAAACAATCACACACTGGGTGCCCCTCTCCACTCCCATATACAATGAATACCTATTGTCACGCTAGGTAGGAAGGTAAATCAAATCTCATGGCAGAGACTAAGCGAGGAGATTGCTTTTCCTCTCTCTGCTGTGGCAGAAAGAGTGTCACCGAGGAGGATCCCACTAGTGCCAATTTCATGGGAGAAAAAGAGGGAGGAAGAGAGAAGGGGAAAGGGGAGGCCTTAAGGCTGGGGCTAGAGGGTGAGTAGAAAGAGAAGTCTCACCTATCTCCCCCCTCCCTTGTACCCTCCCTCGTTCACCACTTTCATTCAACCCATCGTCTTTTATACTCCCGTAAACGCTTTAACCCTCCTCTCCTCCTCTTCTCCAGATGAAACGGAACAATAATTATAGGGATAGAGTATCTCTGGCTGTCAAACTGGGGCCACTCAGATCACAACAACACATTGTCCAACTTGATTAAGTAGCCATTTGCGGTGGCCTAGCGATAGTTAAGAAAGTCTCTCCTCGTCCTCCATCGGCCTGAAACTCGATCTCAGCGCAAGAAATATCGACATTTCCTCCTCCGCTTTTTAAAGTTGGTCAGATAGATAAAGGCGGAGGGCATTTCTTTACAGGAAGCCGCCCTGCTAATTTATCTGGCCGTATTCTCCCTCAGAAAAGCCCTCTCCAGAGTGCCTCCTCATGAACGCAATAGGCAAGTTTGTGCCCTTTTCTGATTTGTGTTTGCTCATTGCCATTGACTATGTGATAATAGAGAAAATGTGCTCGCTTTATTGCTGCTCTGATTTTACTGATGACTAGAGTCCCTTGGCGGAACACAGGTCCATTGAAGCTACTCTACTGTACAGTTGAATGGCAGGTCAAATCATTATAAGGGCAGAAAACCTAGACGAATATAAGGGGGCATTAGGGTATCTTTAAGGGATTACAATAGAATGACCTGTGGTGAATACGGAGCAGTGCATTTGGGGAAATGCAGTCCTGATGACGTAGCCCAGTGTGTAGACTACTAAAGCACTATAGTGCTTAAGCATCATCCCTCCCACCATCGCTACTCCCAGGGTGACTGACTACACTCAACGCTGAGCTTACTATTCCAAACCAATTACAGGGCTTGAGCCAAAGTGAGATTCATCAGGAAATGTATACTAAGTTTTCCCCTTGTTACTCCCGCCATGCACATTCATTAGCCGCTCACTGAATGCCCGGGCTAGATGGAAATCCTGGCCATAGAAATATAATAAATTAATTATATTTCTGTGATCCAGGCATTATAATGAGTGCTCACTGGGACCAAAGTGGAGCACAGGTGGCACGCTCCACCCAAAAAAACCACGATACAATATATGTCTATGTACAGTGTATACACATCCAACCACAAAATAACTATCAACAATAATTACAGATGAGTTAAGGGCGGCTAATAAAATGTTAATTAAAATAGCTTTTAAATGATGATCTTTACAAATGATCTCCTTGATAACAATGAGTTAAGATTGAAATTTGTGAGATGATGGTGCAATCAGGAGTCCGCCTGTCCCGCCGCCTTCGCTAATTACAATATTATCTTGTCACGGATGTAATTAGCCGGTGTGGAGGTGAGACGACAAAACAATGGCCTTATTTGGTCAGTGATTGAGGTATTTTTGGCGGGCCTAGTCTACTGGACAGAGGGGGTGGAGGAAATAACATATTTCAACCACAATAACAACTGTGACTTATATTGCTGGGGGGAACACGATATTTCAACCACAATATGTCAACATTTTGACATTTAACCATTGCAGTATAGCTGATATATTAGTATGTAAGTTGTTGGGGGGAACGTGATATTTCAAAAATACTTACTACTTCTTTAGTACAGTACATTGCTAAAGCTGGTGAGTTTCGGCTTGCGAGTTCCTCAGGGAACAATGCTAGCGCTGATGACATTATTATATTTTTGAACGCATTGTGTTTGTCCTTGAAGCTAGGAGAGAAAATGGCAGGGCTACTAAAGAGTAAAACAAACACAGACATGCATTTCCCTAGCATTAATAAACAGTAAGCACACACGGATGAGGGGCCCCTGTGTTGATGGTCAGCATAGCGAATGTGTTGTTGGCTACTCTCACCGCCTGGGTGCAGCCCATCAGGAAGTCCTGAATCCTGGACTTCCTGATGTGCCGCCTCCAGGCGTGAGGGTAGGCAACAACACATCTGCCACGCTGTCCATCAACACGGGCCCCTCAGGGGTGTGTGCTTAGTCCCCTCCTATACTCCCTGTTTACCCATGACTACCGCGCGAGACTCCAATACCATCATCAAGTTTGCTGACGACACAACAGTACAACAACATCTCCCTCAACAACAGCAAGACAAAGAAACTAATCGTGGACTACAGGAAACGGAGTGGCGAGCATGCCCCAATCCACATCCATGGAGCTGTAGTGGAGTGGGTCGAGAGTTTCAAGTTCTTCGGTGTTCACATCACCAAGGAATTAATAACATGTTCCACACACACCCACACAGTTGTGAAGAGGGCACGACAGCACCGCTTCTCCCTCAAGAGAGGCATGGCCCCTCAGATCCTCAAAAAGTTCTACAGCTGCACCATGGAGAATTCTTGATTGGCTGCATCAACGCTTGGTACAGCAACTGCAAGGCACCCGACAACAAGGCGCTACAGAGGGTGATGAGTACGACCCAGTACATCGCTGGGCCCAAGCTCCTTGTCATCCAGGACCTCTAAACCAGGCTAGGAAGGCAGAAAAAATTACCAAAGACTTTTTGCCACCCAAGCCATTGACTGTTCTCTCTGCTACCGCACAGCAAGCGGTACCAGTGCACCAATTCTGAAACCAACAGGACCCTAAACAGCTTCTACCCCCAAGCCATAAGAGTGCTAAATAGCAAATCAAATGGCTACCCTCTGCTGCTACTGTCTATTACCTATCCTGTTGCCTAGTCACTTTAACTATACCTTTAACTCTGCATAGTTGAAAAAGTACCCRTAAGTAAGCATTTCACTGTTTTAAAATGTTGTTCCATTGTTTCAAAGACCATAGCAGGGTGCTATTTGCCAGAGGTTAACACGACTCTGGAAGGCCGCATCAAGTCCGCATCAACCTGGTCTCAAAGCAAAACTTAATTATATTTGACCAAAATCCACACCACTTCATTTAGAAAGATATGTTACATATAGTTACATTAGGCCTATCGATGTAATACAGTGCCTTGCAAAAGTATTCATCCCCCTTGGCGATTTTACTATTTTGTTGCATTATATCCTGTAATTTAAATGTATTTTTCTTTGGATTTCATGTAATGGACATGCACAAAATAGTCAAAATTTAAGTGGGTGTAGCAAAAAAAAATAGTTCCTACCTCGCGTAAAACTGAAAGCGAAAAAAAATGAAATACTGCAAAGTTGCTTAGGAGCTAGAAGCAGAGCTTCCATATCAGCCGGTGCCATCTTACAAAAAAGTAACTCACTGTCTTATGTAAACATACCAAATGTAACATATCATACTAAAGCAGTCAAATGTAATACTTTATATGTCATACTAAACGGGTCAAATAATGTAACTTAACGTATCATACTAATTGAACTGGCGCAGATTTTAGTTAAATATAATACATTTTGCTCTTAGACCAGGCTCAGCCTGCCTCCTTGCTCTTGTGTAGTGCAAATCAACATACAAGAACACAAGGGCAAGTTTTGCATCTACATTCCTGTCCTCTGCCTCTCTTTCCACTCTCTCTCACACACTCTTGCCTTTTTAATGAGGGGGGGGGGGTTGTTTCATAGGGTGTTTAAGTCAGGATGTATCAATAAAAAGCATCAAAAGCCGCTCTCTCCCTTTTACATTGTGGTTTTGCATTATGGTTTCTGCCTCAACCTGGAATAAATAGGGTGGGTATTGAGGAAGGGTTTCACTTTTCATCACCAGCTAACACGCTACATTTTGTCACCCTGCCTCACTTCCTCACCATCGCACACGGCTCCCCACTCCCCTGAACAGCAGGACCGAGCTGGCAAATATTGTCCCTCATTTGATAATCAGTGAGTTCGTGCCACCGCCTGCATTAACGTCTCTTATCATAGGGGTGACTCTTTTGTCAGAGGTAACACTTCATCACCGGACGTGAGCCATTGACTATCCCCCTATCCCTTATCCTTTATCTGAGATAGCATATCTGAGTCTATGAGAGTGGAATTTAAGAGGAGTGATGTCCTTTTCTCCCTCTTCCCACAGGAAAACACCTTCATCAAAGTATGTTGAAAGGGTCGGATCATGGAGTTTTCATGGGCAGGCTGGGGAAGTCCTTTGAGAGGGCCTTTGATACCCTCTTGACATGTTATCTGGGTGTGAGTGGATGTTGGCCAGGCACAAGGGACTACCTGTTCAATGTCCCCTCTCTCCCCTGTCACTCTCCTGTCTAACTTACTATAACAGTCTTTCTATAAATGTTGGGGGATTTTATTTTTTACGTTGAATACAGGATGCCTTTGACTGAGTAGATGCTCACCAGACACGAGGGGACGTCTCAATGGACCTTCTCTCCCCTGTCCAAGAATGATGCACAATGCCTTTGAACTATGCGGGTCAGAGATCCATCGTATGCAGATTCCTCCGTGCTTGCTTTTAATCTGCAATTGCATTCTTAAAAGTTAAGAATTCCCCCTGGTACGCTCTCAATTTCTTCTTCTCCTCTTACACGTATTTATAGATTCAGATCCACTCAAAAAGGTTGAGGAGAAAAGAGAGAGATTTGGAGAGGAGAAAAGGGAAAACTTTTCTTCCTTCTCTCCGTCATTTTATCTCTCTGCATGACGCACTGTCATCCCTAATGATCACATTTGTATGACTTTGGTCTGATGTAGGGATGTAGAGGACTGAGGGAGGGATGGAGGACTGTCTCTGCTCACTGCAGCACTCTCCTTAGTTCTCTCAGTTCCTAGCCGGCCCTCTCTCTCTCCTTGTCTCCGTGTAGGTCCTTTGAAAGCTGAGGCTCGCTCACTTTGTGTAAAATAACATTTCTATTGAAAGGCAATTACCGTTGTAAAATGTTTTGGTTCGCTACGAAATTAAATGCATCTCTTCTGTTTTTGCTCTCCTTTCCTCCCCCTCTTCTCCCTCCTCCCCCCCAATCTTCTGTTACAGACGGATAATTATATCGACTCCAGCTATGTGAACAGCCGAGCACATCTTATCAAAAGGTATGTCTTGATTAGGCAATTTGATATTTTCCGCTATCACCCGTTGTGATCCGTAATTGTCTGATGCTATGGGCTGCAAATGCATGAGTGTGCATGTTGTGAAAAACAGTGTTTGTTCTGTGTATTCACTACAAATTCACACAATCAATAATCTAATTTGGAATTAGACTCTAAAATGATCCCTCACTACTATATTAGGTACATTTTTCAAGTCTGTATCTTCAAAGCACATATTTTAACATTATCATGAATAATTCCATCCATTCCCATAAAATAAAATCAAGACACGTTGAGCAATATGAAAAACTCCTGCTAAAACACGGCTCGTAAAACGACTTACACATCATGAATAAGATTAAAGAAATCAAATAGAATTTGGGCCGGAAACATGATTTCAATATTGCAAGAGGTTCGTGGCACAATTGGATCTGTGTGTAAAAAAAATACATCAGCTCAATGCTTAATTCATTAATTAGTTAATTTGAGTTGCCCATTTTGAGAATATTGAGCAGAGCATAAAGGTTATCTTTGTGAGGTATGGGACTAATGGTGCATTCCTGAGTCCACCTGAAGCAGGATATAAGGTGAGCTCGTGGTTCCGGCGGGGTAGTGTAGACAACTCTAATAACGCCCTGCAGCATTTTTTCTTTTTTTTTGCGGCCAGGCCTATAATTTCTCACTTTTTACCTGCAGCTCCGGAACATTCCAACCTCCCTTTGTTTGAGGCCGTCCCCGGCTTTTTGAAAAGCCATTATGGCAATTTTCCTCCCCAAAAAGTCCCTATGTTTATGTAAACAAAGCACATTTAAGCGAGGGGCCTCTGCAGCACACTACAAAGCTATCCCCTAGGAGCCTGTGGGCCTGTTGTCTGGGACAGGTGCAATTACACTGATAACATCAGAGAGMGGTAAAGCCAGCATTACCGTCACTGCAGTACCTCTCTCCCCCTTTCCCAGGCAAGCCTCTCAAAGAAAAGCTGGGAACTGCTGTTGCTACGGTTTCTTTTCTTTTTGTCTTTTCTCTTTCCTTCTCTTATATTTTTTTATTTTCTCCTTTCTCCTCTCTTCTCCTACGTGAGGTTCTTGATGTATACATTCGCCTCCTCCCTCAATAGCAGTCTTGTTTGTATAGCACAATTTGTTCCAGTGGGGTGGCAATCAAATGAACGGAAATCATGCATACACTATGAAGCTGTTGATTGCCTGCCTCTATTGACTTTAAGCCCCAAACAAGACAGATTCAATCTGTGCACATACGTACATGCTCATAGCATTTTCTATATTCCTTTCCTTCCTGGAATGCTTGATTTATCATCTGATTGTTGAACAGTAGAGTGTAATTGCATGACGTTTTAAAGGCCCACTCTGTTATTTGAAAAACAACACAACGGCAGCCCCGACACTTGGTTTGCTATAAAGCTGAGGGACAGGGCTCATGAGGCATTTACGTCTGATATTCTTAATTAATCAATGGGTATATAATTACATACATTTAAATGATAAAAAAACAGGATGTAAATATCCGGACAGGCCCTTTATAGCCACAACGGTTCACCCTAGAGATGCCCTTGAAGTCAGTGCATCGTCATCCACATGGTCCCTTTTAGAAACAGACTACAAGAGCCTGCAGCCTCTTTGCTCCACTATCAGCAGAGTTTGAAAATGGCCTCTTAATCCCAAAAATCTCCAACAGAGTTAATCTGTGCCTCCACCACCACAACCCTCCGATTTACTGCAGAAGTAGCACGGTTCTGATCCCTCCAGAAATAAAATGTGGAACACCGTGAAGTCGTGTCCTTCTGGACAGCTGAGGCCAGAGTTAAGAGTCGTCCTGAAGATTCCCATTATCCCTCTCCTCGTCTCGAGAAATGTGTGAGAGAGAAGGATGTGGAGAGACACGCATGTTCGAGAGTCAAGGATGAGATAGTGAAAGAGAGACAATATGAAGAAAATGTTTTTTAGATRWAAAAAAAAATAGAACTAAGAAAGAAACAGTGAAAAAGAGACGGACACAGGAGAGAAATGGATCGAGGGAGAGACGTGATGAAGGAGAGAGGAGAGAATCTGATAGAAGTTGATGTGACAGTAAATCAACATTCTCTCCTTTCTCATCCCCCTCTCCCTCCCTCCGTCCCTCTGTAGCACATCAACATTCAAGGACCTGGAGGGCAATAGTCTGAAGGACAGCGGGCACGAAGAGAGCGACCAGACGGACAGTGAGCACGACGTCCAGAGAGGCCACTACATAGACACGGCTGTCAACGACGTGCTCAATATGACCGTACCCCCCAACGTCTGCCAGCTGCCTGACCAAGGTAGGAGAAAAGGTTTGTGGAAAGCTTTTTGTGTTACTCATCATTCATCCCTTAGTGTTAGATTTTGAATTACCCCATCAGATACTTGGTAAAAGCTTGTGTATGTAAAACGAAGCTTGTGTGTTGCTGTTTACACCTCCAACTAGAGCAGCTTTAGCAGTCCATTATACCCACTCCTACATAAGGCCTCAGACCTGTGTGTGTGTTTGTGTGTGTGTGTGTGTATAGAATTTGAATTAATTCTATTCCTGGGTGTGTATTTGTGTGTTTACATCAAGCAGAACACATTTACCGGTACCATTGTGCCCACTCTCAGATAAGGCCCCTCAGATCTGTTTATTGTGAATAACACCTTAGTACATTCCCTTTGAAGTCCCGGTGCTAACTCCACTAAGGCTGCTAATGTAGAGGGATCCCTCCCTGCCAAGGCTACCCTTTATATGATGCTCTGGTAACATTATTGACTGATTGTAGGCCTAGCCATGTCTGTCTGGTAGTATTTGGTGGCAGCCAACTTCTGATGCGCTTGAATGGCTGACAAAGGTGGGTTGAAATCTACATATCGCGTTGTAACCACTCTCATGCATTATTTAGCAGAGGAATAAATGTTGATGTTTCCTTGCCGACTTCCAACGGTTAAGAAGACATCCGATTCCCTGGCAGGGGAAGTGGAGGTGGTCATGTTAGTGTTTCCTGGTTCCATGGTTTTAGAGTAGTGGAGAGGGGGAGCTTATGTGAAGAAGGGTCATAGAGAAAGGGAGGGTGAGGGAGAGAGAGGGAATGAGTGTGAGAGGGAGGGAGATGGAGGGAGAGAGAGTGTGTTTGAGAAAAAGGTAGTGGGTAGAACTGGCACCGACCTGTGAAGAAATTGAATTGAAATATATTGAAGTGAGAGAGAATTAAAGATATGCCTGTAGACGGAGATAGAGAGAGTGAGAGAACAAGAATGAGTGAGACCAAGAATTAGATGGATAGAAACTGGCACAGACCTGTGTGCTACCATTGTATGCACATGGGGGTGTTTATCCAGCTCAAAAGGGAACACACACAGGTGCTCAGACTTGGGAGAGCATAGAGCAGTGGATTCAGTGCATGAACTCAAAATGAACGGCAGCCATTTCACTGGCTTGCCTCCTACTCCAGTTAACAATTGCTTTATTTTCTGAAGAGACAGGAAGCTAGTGAATTGCCTTGCTTTGTTCAGTCTTGATGACTAGGCCTTTCATCTTCGCAATTTGAAACAATCAAACAACTCCATTGGTCAATAGGGAAAACCACATCTGCATATTACCCAGCAGGCTTCACGTTGCAGTCTGTCTTTGTTTGGTTTGAATTTGCCTACTCCTTGGTCATTGGCTTCTGCTATAGAGGAAAATTTAGGACAGGTTTGGTGAAATATGTTGAAATTCTAGTCGAAGTGTGGCGTCCAGTGTTAGGCACTTCTTAGCCGTAACCCTAGCCTTTACCCCTCCCCCCAAACAAACAAACACACACACACCTTATGCTAACCCTCTGTGATTTTTCCCTCCAATTTTCTCAAAACCCCTCTAGTGAGCCTCTCTAGCTACATGTGCACATTTTCTGAGTCTTCCATTTTAATGCTCCCTGCTCACTCCTCTTAGCCTTGCTCCGAAAAAGAGAATCTAATGAATGAAGGACTAACAGATGAAGAAAAATGAAACAATCACACTTTAACCCAAATTATTTATGAGGGATTTATGTTTTTTTCCACGGGAACATCAGTGAAGAGCACTTAATGTCRGTCCTGTCTGGTCCAGGCGACGTTGTTGCCGGTGATGTCTGGTGAGGACCTGCCTTTCAACAGGCCTACAAGCCCTCAGTCCAGCCTCTCTCAGCCTATTTCAGACAGTCTGAGCACTGATGGAGGGATTGTGGGTTCCTGGTGTAACTCAGGCAGTTGTTGTTGCCATCCTGTACCTGTCCCGCAAGTGTGATGTTCGGATGTACCGATCCTGTGCAGGTGTTGTTACACGTGGTCTGCTACTGCGAGGACGATCAAGACATTGCAATTTATTTCCCTGGCCACATCTGCAGTCCTAAGGCATGTTCACGCAGATGAGCAGGGACCCTGGGCATCTTTCTTTTGGTGTTTTTCAGAGTCAGTAGAAAGGCCTCTTTAGTGTCCTAAGTTTACATAACTGTGACCTTAATTGCCTACCGTCTGTAAACCGTTAGTGTTAACGACCGTTCCATAGGTGAATGTTCATTAATTGTTTATGGGTCATTGAGCAAGCATGGRAAACAGTGTTTCATCACTTTACAATGAAGATCTGTGAAGTTATTTGGATTTTTACGAATTATCTTTGAAAGACAGGGTCCTGAAAAAGGGACATTTATTTTTTTGCTGAGTTTACTTGCATTTCTCAGCTATTCCTTATTCTTCTGTAAAATGTTCTCTGGGACTTGTGTCCTCTATTAATTCAGAATTGTTTCGAATTTTCGGTGCGCCGCAAGATTTTATGGTACAGCCTGTCCAGCAAAGGATACATGGGATGCTGGCTTCAAAAACGCCCGAATGAAGGCACCTTAGAAGGCAGCATTTTAAGGTTCCTTCGGATTGGGACATGCCAATTGTGACGTCCTGCATTGAAATGCTGCCTGAAAAGGCCTTGGACTGCTGCCTTGGCAGTGTCAGACAGTAATGAACAATGATTAGTGAGTTCACTGCCTATTTGGTTAGCTGGCCGTAATTATTTCACAACCCTCTCCAAAACATGCATACTGACAGGTCCAACAGTCTAGCAAAGATGTACATGAAGAATATTACAAGTAGAGAAAAAGGAATAGACATAGAGGAATGGGGGAGACAAAGAAAGAGAGAAAGGCTTTTTTGAGATGCAGCTCTTTTTTCATTAACACTCGCCTTAATTTGATCAGTTTCAGCGAGATGGATGCTAACTCCTGGAATGTATGTGAACAAATAAACGCTACTGGTCAACAGAACGACGGGGACTATTTACCGCTACCAGGCAGACAATAGATAAGGACAAAATATCTATTTGGATTTGCAATTGGATCCTTGTCGCTATTGTTATTGCACTCTCCTTCTCCAGACCTAGTTATAATATGGTCTTGCTACAGGCCAATTTCTCCCTCCGTTGAAAAAGAAGCAGGGAAAAGCACCGAACCAAATTTCTTGATTTTTCTCTAAGCTTGAATCCCAAATGGCACTTTATCCCCTATATAGTGGGCATATGGGCCCTGGACAAAATTAGTCCACTATGTAGGAAATAGGGTGCCATATGGCATGCAGGCAATGTCTGTCTTTAAAGGGAGTCTGTGGCAGTAAATCAGCATGAGGGTTCATCAGTATTGAGGGCTTGTTCATAATTATTAAATGAATTGACCAAAAGACCCTTACACATGCATGAACGTAACGACATAGCCAAATGGAATTGTCCTTTCATTACCATCTCAGCATTCTAATTACACAGTTAAAGAGTACGATGGGGCCGGGGCTATAAGCTCGACAGAATCGGCACAGCCACACTATACTTCTTCCGCGACCCCTCAGACAAGGCCCTTGTTGCATCCTCCTACCTTTTTCAAGAGGATATTAGCTATTGCTGAATACCCATTTCCGATTGGCTTGAAGGGCGTTCTAGAGCRTGCATTATTTACTTATAACGCACCATGCATTAGCACGGTAGAATTCCATGGCAATGTTTCATTCTTACATGTTTCATGTTTGAGCTAAGTCGAATTTGTTTGACTCTATTTTCATAATAGCAAGCTAGGACTGATGGTTTGGTTACCTAGGCAACTACCTTCGCCATCAAGTAAACTTGCTAGCTACTTCAGTGGATGTTGAATACAATTTCTCGCGGCAAATGTGTTACATTATAGTCATGGTATGAAAGGGATAATTAATTTGTGGCTCTATGCGTTCTCTGGAAAATAATGCAACTCCGTGGAAGGTTAGTTCCACTCCGCCAGCATCAACGAATAACGATTGTCGCTAGCTAGCTGAAATCGCTGTCACGTATTCACTGAAGCTCATCGACTTGAGGGACGGAGACACAAGTCAGACAATTGTGGTGTGTGTATTGTAACAGCCCTAAGAAAATATGAAAAGGCAGAGAAGATACTTTGCTGAACTATGCCTGTGTCCCAAATAGCATCCTATTCCCTACGTAATGCACAGCTTTTTTATTTATTTATTTATTTATTTATTTATTTTATCCCCTTTTCTCCCCAATTGTCGTGGTATCCAATCGCTAGTAATTACTATCTTGTCTCATCGCTACAACTCCCGTATGGGCTCGGGAGAGACGAAGGTCGAAAGCCATGCGTCCTCCGAAGCACAACCCAAACAAGCCGCACTGCTTCTTAACACAGCGCGCCTCCAACCCGGAAGCCAGCCGCACCAATGTGTCGGAGGAAACACCGTGCACCCGCCCCCCTCGGTTAGCGCGCACTGCGCCCGGCCCRCCACAGGAGTCGCTGGAGCGCGATGAGACAAGGATATCCCTACCGGCCAAACCCTCCCTAACCTGGACAACGCTATGCCAATTGTGCGTCGCCCCACGGACCTCCCGGTCGCGGCCGGCTGCGACAGAGCCTGGGCGCGAACCCAGAGACTCTGGTGGCGCAGCTGGTGCTGCGATGCAGTGCTCTAGACCACTGCGCCACCCGGGAGGCCCCGTAATGCACTACTTTTGACCAGAGTCTCCATGGGCCCTGGTCAAAAGTAATATAAAAACAATTTGGTGGATGCTTAAATGTGTCCTGTTTCAATGGAAATGTTTTTCTTGCATAACTCAGATGCCCTCAGGGAGTGGCGTTATCAATGGAGGCCCTGGAGCAATTAGGCTTAAGTGCCTTGCGTAACCCCAAGGGCACATCAACACATTTTGGTTACTGGCCCAATGCTCTAACCACTAGGCTATCTGCTAGCCAAATAGGGCGCCATTTGGGAGGCATCCTATATATTTACAGAAGTAGGAGCAGATCAGGATAGCTAAGTTACAGCAGCAACATATACTAGATGTGAGAGCCACGATGGTTCCGAGGGAAGTGAAAACACGGTTTGTTCAGACACATCCGTCTTAATTGAATGTGAGCGGGCACCGGCCGGGCGCCGACCATGCAGTAGCCCTGTTTGGCAAAGGGAACTGTGTGAACAAAACAAACAGTCGTGTTCGCAAAACACCCCGCCATTTAGATATGTTTCTATAGGGAATGACTTAGATCTGCAGTTTGCCTCTCCTTCTGGTACTACAGCCCAAAAATTCAAATAAAAACACACTGCAATTGCCCCAAAGGACACAAACACAGGCTCTGGATACAAAAGTGATTTTATTGTGATGTTTTCTTGTGTTCGGAAGCAAAACGCAAACAGGAAGAAATGGAGGGGGATAGTTGGAGTACAGTAAACTCCCCTCATGTGGGTTCCCTAAGCTTTTTACAGTACAAATGTTTACCATTCTCACAGGCGCCATGTAAAGGTGGTGTTTGCACAGTGGGACGTACTGTTACCTTTGACAAAGAGGAACACACACACACAACCCCCCACCCCTCCTTAAAAGTCTCAGTGTGGGAATCCACTCATATGAGACATGGAGCTCTCTCCGAGGCTCTGCGTTTCCCTCGCACAATACAAAGGCTTCCTTTGTTACAGGCTTCCGTTTTGCACTTTTTGATTATGTTACTGACTTGTTTGTCCATTTCCTGCGTTTCTATTTATCCTTCTCGATTTGAAATGTGATACTTGATAATGGATTGTGTCTCTGGAATCCAGYAGTAGCTAAACTATAGTTTGACTTAGTGGAGAGGTATTTTGTCCATAATCAACAGAGTCTACCTGAGTGACACTAAGACGAGACCAAACATTGTAAGAAGATACTGTTCTTCCTAAGAATAACTTGGTCTGAAATCTACTCTGCCAATGGATTACACTAGGGAAATATATAAAATATCTTACAATCATATTACATTAAATATATAGGCCCCATATCGTCAACTATTAATGCTTTCCCTTATGCAGTGACTATGGATGATATCGCCCAGCTATAAACGGTTGAGGGAAGGGAGAGGAGCTGGAGAAAAATGTATAAAATGATCTCTATAGGCGTGACTGTGAACGTCAAGGGGATTTTGTTGAAAAAATATACAATGTGCTAGCTTTGGCTCTAGAGAACCATTAATGTCTCACGGGAGAAGTGGACAAACAGCCGCACAGGCTTTGGTAACAAAAAGAAGCGGCCATTTTTTTTACCCCCACATCCTTTGATTATCGAAGCTCTTACTTAATTCCTTGCAGACATGGACGAGCCATGGGTTTTTTAAGGGCTCGAGATTCTCGGATTCTCTAGTTAAGTGCAAAAATGATCAATGCACAGAAACTCGACTTTTCCATGTCCTTTTTTGCCTTTTTGTGTTTTTTTCTTGGTGGCCATTTTGAGGGTTTAGTTTACCAGAGGTCTTTGGTTCTTGGATTATGACTCTAGGGGGAAAAGTGTTGGTCAGAAAACAATTTTTTCCGGTCTTTAGCACCAGAGAGACTCAAGTCAGCTACATATGCAGTCGCAGGGCATTAGTCTCATTCCACACATATTCCATATTCTTCACCCCTGAGGGGGTTTTCCACTCATTAATCCAATCCATGCCCCGTGGGTGTGTTCCCGAAGCAGAAGCCCAGGAATGAAGCTCTTCCATGGAGCACAGATCCACCAGGGTCCCACTGCTCTTAATTGATTTCACGAGGCTTCCCCCATCTTAACTTCACCGCTCTCCTAGTCTCGCCATCTCTCTCTCAAAACCCTCATCTGCCAAGTCAACTTCCTGCCAGTCAAGCACTTCCCTTCCCCTGTTGAATTAAAGAAACAGTAAAGCAGTGTTGCGTGTTTATGCCGCAAAACATGCCCTAAATTCAACACAGGGAACATTTTGAGTTTGCTACTCCTCCRATCTACTAATGAAAATGCTGACAGGTGTCAGAATCAGGACAGCAACAGGAACAGGGTTTGTGCTGACAACCTGAGGGAGAGAGAGGAGTTGAGAGTCTAGTAAGCAGACTTGACTAGGGAAAATAAAAAGGGAAGAGAAAAAATCTCTGACAGGTAGGAGTATTTTTTTCTCTCCTCTTTCTCGTTCTCTCTCTCCCTCTCTCCATCTCAGAAGGCAAAATACTCCCATGAATGTGTCAGAGGATCCGACGGCTGCTCAACCAAATATTAACATTTGATTGAATCAAACTCCGAACACTTGCAGTTGTTTATGCCCGTCCACAGTCCATGTCGTCTGTTATTATATTAACAGACATAGACATGAAGTGGGAGCGTCCATTTTGATTTCCTAGTCCTAACTTTTTTGAAAAACTGTAGACAAAATGGCTGACAACAAGCCAACTGAATTAATATAAAAACTAGAATTACATAAATGCCAGAGGAAAGACAGTCAGAAAAACATCCAATATTTGCACATTATTCTTTAAAAAATGGTTCAAGCTCTGTCAAGTTGGTTGTTGATCATTGCTAGACAGTCTTGCCATAGATTTTCAAGCCGATTTAAGTCAAAACTGTAACTAGGCCACTCAGGAACATTCAATATTGTCTTGGCAAGCAAGATTTGGCCTGGTGTTTAAGGTTATTGTCCTGCTGAAAGGTACATTTATCTCCCAGTGTCTGGTGGAAAGCAGACTGATCCAGGTTTTCCTCTAGGATATTGCCTGTGCTTAGCTCCATTACGTTTATTTTTTATCCTGAAAAACTCCAGTCCATAACAATTACAAACATATCCATAACCCGATGCAACCACCACTATGCTTGAAAATATGGAGAGTGGTACTCAGTAATGTCTTGTATTGGATTTGTACCAAACATAACACTGTATTCAGGACAAAAATGTAATTGCTTTGCCACATTTTTTGCAGGATGACTTTAGTGCCTCGTAAACAGGATACATGTTTTGGAATATTTTTATTATGTACAGGTTTCCTTCTTTTCACTCTGTTAATTAGGTTAGTATTGTGGACTAACTACAATGTTGTTGATCCATCCTCAGTTTTCTCCTATCACAGCCATTCAACTCTGTAACTGTTTTAAAGTCACCATTGGACGCCTGTATCACAGGAAGGATCCCTGTGTCTTTGTAGTGACTGGGCGTATTGACACCATCCAAAGTGTAATTAATAACTTCACCATGCTCAAGGGGATATTCAATTTTGGCTTTCTTTATTTTTACCCCTCCCTGGTCTTTTTGGTTGAATCTGTGTTTCAAATGCACTGTTCTACTGAGGGACCTTACATATATTGTATGTGTGGGGTACAGAGATGAGTGGGTACAGAGATGAGATGAGGTACAGAGATGAGGTAGTCACTCAAAAATCATGTTAAAAACAATTATTGCACACAGAGTGAGTCCATGAAGCTTATCATGTGACTTGTTAACAGGGGTTGAAAACTTATTGACTCAAGACATTTCGACTATTCATTTTAAATTAATTTGTAAAATTCGCWTTTTTTTTTTTATTCCACTTTGACATTATGGGGTATTGTGTGTAGGCCAGTGACACACATTCTCAATTTAAATCAATTTACAATTCAGGCTGTAACACAACAAAATGTGGAAAAAGTCAAGGGGTGTGAATACTTTCTGAAGTTACAGTAGCTGTTCTAAATTTGGTCTGAGGCAGGCGTTAGATTTCGAACATTTTCAAGTGCATTGTAAAAAACAAGGGTTTTGGGAAACAGCTTGGATACTTACAGATGCTGCTACGAAGGTTCTAACGATTAACTTAACCTTAAGATGCTTTTGGGAATCCAGGCCCTGGTGCATTCGTGTTATTATCAGTATATGCCTCAAGCAGGCCCCTCAGTCAGTCAGTTTGCCATGTAGGTAATTGCAGATTCSGTTGGGAAGAATAACGGCTTCCACTCGGGCTTGAGGCCCTCTCCTCTCTTTCTATACCCGTGACATAGCTGCTCGCTCTGCACCATGCACACACACGCACAAAATATTTCTCTCCKCCTCCCCTCCCCTCCATCCTGTGACTCACAAGACTTTGCGCTAACGTTGTATCAACGTCCCCTGAACCTTCRGCTTACATTACCCTAACGTTCCAGCCCTCGTCAATACACCTAATGTGTTTAATCAGCTCATCTCCCCTGCACTTGTCATGGATAGGAGCATATTGAACGTGTGAGGGAGAAATGGTGGAGTCCTTCATTATTTCCTAGGGCTTCGCCAATGAGCCTGATGTATCTCCTCCACTGACAGCTCATTTTCCACACAATCCCTTGCATTCATTGGGAGCGGGGGAGAGAGAGGGAGAAAGAGAGAAAATACGGCTCTTGGATACCTCTTCCCATTGCTTATTCATGACCCCGCTGTAGCTACTAGGCATGCTAGGCTAGGTGTGTTAATAATCTCCTCAGAAACCAAGTAGAATCACAATTGTTTGTCGAACACACAGCTAGTAGCCAATGAAGGAGGGCACAGGGGGGGATCAGGGCAGTGCTGAACAGAGGGGGAAAGGTTAAGAACAGGCCATGTGACGAGTTGATAGGGAGGGAAAAAGAGAAAAGGAGAGAATGTGTGGATGTGTGTGTGTGTGTGTGAGAGGGCAAGTTTGCATGTGTCTGTATCTGTGTGTTTGTGTCTGTGTGTTAGATCAAGCGAATGAGTGTGTGTGTTCAAAGGTTAATGAGAGAGAGCGGGGTAGAGCGAGAGAGGAGATAACTATGCTTGGAGGAGAGAGAAAACAGACTGAAATGTGAGTAGCCCATCCCGGGCCTCGTGCTAGCTGTCTGCAGTCTACCGTTGTGAAGGCTATTGTGGTTTCTGAATGATTGTGTTTTTGGACTGTGGAAGCCTGTGACAGCACTGGGTACTCCCCTTTCCCCCTTACTCCTGTCCTAGTACCTCCAGAGTCCTCGCTTTGGYAAAGCCCCATTTACATTCAAACACAGTCTCCACCGGTAACAAGGCTCAGGGGGTATCGCTAGAGGTCTGCAGGCTAGATCTCTGTAGCCTAATCAGACACTAAATAATGGCCAGGAAACCATAGACTGGAACCAGGGGCTGAGCCCAGTGGAGATGACCTGACCATCTCTGCTCTGTCTGGGGGTAAATTCCAGATCTAGGTCTCAACCCCTACTGGATGCTCTGTCCTGGATCACTAATCGAAACACATTGGAATTGGCATGATTATACACTGAATGTACAAAACACCTTCCTAATATTGCGATGTGCACCCCCCCTCCTTTTGTCCTCAGAACAGCCTCAATTTGTTGGGAYATGGACTCTACAAGGTGGCAAAAGCATTCCACAGGGATGCTGGCCCATGTTGACTCCAATGATTCCCATAGTTGTGTCAAGTTGGCTGGATGTCCTTTGGGTGGTGGACCATTCTTGATACATGTGGGAAACTGTTGAAAAACTGTGTGAAAAACTCAGCGGCATTGCAATTCTTGACACAAACCAGTGCTCCTGGCACCTACTACCACACCCTACTACCACACCCCGTTCAAAGGCACTACCATACCCCTTGCACTGAAATATTTTGTCTTGCCTATTCACCCTCATAAAGRCACAATCCATGTCTCAATTGTCTCAAGGCTTAAAAATCCTTCTTTAASCTGTGTCCTCCCCTTCATCCACACCTTTGCAACTTCTGGTGGTGGGGTCTACAAAAGAACTGATCTCATCATGAGGGGCCACAGTGTGTCATGGGTCTGCGTACCCACATCCATACCCCCCCCCCCACACACACCTTGCGGGCAAAACATTTTAGCGGAGCAGCGAAGATGACAGCAAAGATACTTTTTGGGGTTTTACTGTTCATTTCCTGCGATTCTACACATTTTCTCATAGGGTGGAGGCAATTGTTTGCAGTTTTTTTTATATGATAGCTGATCATCAATTGCCCCCACCCCGATCGGTAATTCGATCATGCTTACTACAAGTTTCTATAGCTGTCCGCTAGACTAATTTACCAATATTTATTTTTTGCACATATGGGCTAATTAAGTGACTGCACAACAAAATGTATAAATTGCACCTAATGTATTCTAACTCTCAACAGTAAATTGAGACCCCGACTGAGTTCCTCCCAGATTGAAATTGGTCCGCGGGCCTACAAAAACGGGGTGACCGGTTGGTCATCCCTGATCTACACTGATTGTGGATTCAACAAGTGACATCAATAAGGGATCATATCTTTCACCGAGATTCACCTGGTCAGTCTATGTCATGTCCTTAATGTTTTGTACACTCAGTGTATATTGGCTTGATTGAAATACCATATAATTCTAATCTTAGAATGACTGAGAATTTCATTTTTGTATTGATGATGATGATTTGGAACTATACTAGTGGGACCTGTGTGTGTGGCAATAACCGAGCAGACAGGACAAATATCTCTGGCAGAGGCTGTCTGTGTGGCAATAACCGAGCAGACAGGACAAATATCTCTGACAGACGCTGTGTGTGTGGCAATAAACCGACCAGACAGGACAAATATCTCTGGCAGAGGCTGTCTGTGTGGCAATAACCGAGCAGACAGGACAAATATCTCTGGGAGAGGCTGTGTGTGTGTATGTATGTGCTTGTGAATCCACGTGTCTGTGTGCTTGCGTGTGCGTGCGTGGCTGCCAAAGCAAAGCTGGGCCTCGTATTACAGGGATCCCTGGGTATCAGACACGAGCCTGTATGCGCTCGGTCTAGACCGGGCCAAGCCTGGCAGCTAGCCTGCAATGAGCCAGCTCTAATCAACTCTAATTGCTACACTGCAGACTCCCATGTAGGAATACTTTACAGTATTACAGTCATAACGTCTCAACAGGGTATAGAGGCACAAAGATATGAACAGCCATGCAGTCGCAGCACTGATTTAATATGCTACTGTAACGCTCCTTGTTGGATGGATTGGACCAAGGTACAGCGTGGAAGGYGTTTTTCATGTTTATTAATGTGAACCAGCAACAAAACAATAAAGAGTAACAAAACGAACGTGCAGCTTTGTAGTGCAAAAAGGCTACAGTACAAAAACAAGATCCCACACACAACAGGTGGGAAAAAGGCTGCCTAAATATGATYCCCAATCAGAGACAACGATAGACAGCTGCCTCTGATTGGGAACCATACCAGGCCAACATAGAAAGATAAAAACTAGAGTACCCACCCTAGTCACACCCTGACCTAACCAACATAGAGAATAAAAAGGATCTCTAAGGTCAGGGCGTGACAGCTACTCTCTCACACAGACATGCATGCACACATGCACACGCTCATGTGTGCATACAGGCAAGCCCATAATATGCTTACGCACGCATACATGCAAACACACACGCAATGAATGGGGTTCGATTTTCTGGGCRTTCCAGTCCTTGGCAATAGGCGTTTGTTTTATTTCCTGCCTACACCCAAAGGGAAAGATTAAGCATATACTGTGCTCTGTTTAAGGGAGAGAAAATGAGCTGTCTACTGACAAGTACATTGTAGCCCTGCAGTTTTCTGTCCAGAATACAAAGAGACATTTATCACTGCAGCAGGGGAGGAGAAGAGAAAAGAGGGAGAGTGAGCGAGGGAGAGGCACATCTCTCCACTGCTGCAATGTGTGCATCTCTGCTTTTAACTGGGTCTCACACTTCCTGACAGATAGGAGAAAGCTTTTCTCCTCCTCTAACTGTGTGAGATACCCCTCGCTCTCACCTTCTCTTGTGCTTCTCGTGTGTATCAAGAATGGTCCACCACCCAAAGGACATCTAGCCAACTTGACACAACTGTGGGAAGCATTGGCGTCAAAATCGGCCAGCATCCCTGTGGAATGCTTTCGACACCTTGTAGAGTCCATGCCGCGACAAATTCCTAAATATGAGGAAGGTAGTCTTATTGTTTTGTACACTTAGTGTATTTAAAATATATGGAATTTGTGGTAGAAGCCACTTCCTTCTCCTTCTACGGTAATTAAGGTGGTGACAAACGTTTACTACCCTGGGCAGCTGGCATTTCCTTTATCTCTCACTCTGCTTCATGTATATTCAGCAGCAAATTATTTATTCTTTAAACATTCAATCATTCGGGAAAGCAGACCCAATTTTTCAATGAAGGAACACTAGCACACCAGCCCAGCCAACCCACCTATAAAACATGCATAATAGCAGACGGTGTTTTCGCGTATTTCCTTTGTAGGGGCCACAGGTTGAGGAAACCCGAAACAAACCTCTTTTCTCTCTCTTATCCTCATTGATTAGTGTCTGAAGTCCACTTGGTTGTCCCCAATGATGACCTCGGCCGGATAAGCTCACAGCATTTAAATTGAATTCACCCAGTTTAAACAGGATGAAAAAATGTAGGTAGAAGGAGTAGGGAGGGACTTTCCCTTGGTACAGAATGACCGCAGCTATAGCAAGCCTGTTGGCCAGGTGGGTCCAGATTATTAGCTATTGATGAAAGATTAAAGGGACAGACAGAGGGAGGGGATCAGAAAATGGCCTGTGGACACCTGTAACCCCCCTCACCTCCCCAACCTTGCCAGAAGGCCTCTGGCCGCTACTGATAAACCAGTGGCCTGCTGAAACTGACGACTCCCCCTCCACCACACACACACACAGCCCAGACCATAATTTGCACATGCCTTCTTCTCTCCAACCAAGATCCCTTTGTCCACTCTGAATGCACGCAACCTCCATTCCTCCACGAGAAAACTAACTAAAATCCCAAGAATATTCAAGGTATGCCAATCAAATAGGCTATCCCTTGGAAAGGAAGAAATTCCATTTAATCAGTTAATTCTCGTTGGTGAGCCAATTATGATTTTTCAGCCCTTACTCCTCTTCCACCCTTCCACCCCTTTAAAAAAGGAGGATAAAAAGTAATGGGAGAGGTTGGCTGTTAAGTTTAATGGCAGACAGGAAACCCACAAAATTGCTTTTTTTATGATGAGCCGTCCTGTTCTCATGCATTCCCCATTAAATCTCTGAGCCAGACTGCACATAGACAGCAGAGAGACTGATCGTCATACCCCAGACAATGAACACACAAGAGCCACCGTATATAGGGGACTTAAGCCCCTTATTAATATGGCCTGGAGAAGACTGACACACATGACCATAATGGGAATCTTGTGTTTCCTTGGCCTGCGTCCCAAATGGCACCCTATTGCCTATATAGTGCACTACCTTTGTCCAATGCCCATAGGGTTCTTGTCAAAAGTAGAACACTATGTAGAGGATATGGTGCCATTTGGGAYGGACACCTTCTCCCAGTTCGGCTCTCATTAGCATCACAAAGAGATCTTAAACAACTTAATAAGTCTCAGATGACACTGATATCATTCAGCACTCACAGTAGACGTCTAATGTAATATCCCACCACACAAGATTATGAGTTTATGACACGGGTTTCCTTGAGGATATGTATGGGCCTATCCTACCCCCACCCCCATGCTACAAACCTTGKTATGTGTGTGTGTGGCCCCATCCCTAAATGGGGCATTCTAACTTGCATAGGGGTTGGCAGCGTGCCAAGCTAAGTGCTTGCTTCTTTGTCACATATAGGCCATTTAATCATAATGAGTATGTTTACATGCACACTAATAATTCAATATTAAACTGATTATGGCAGTAGGAGGAGTATGGCACTAGTCATGTAAATAACTTTCTCTGCTTAGCTTAATCGGAGTGAAGTCATAATCGAAGTAAGAATACGCCAATTAAAACACCTGGATTTCTGAGCAATCTTTCAAATTATTAGGACACGTAAATCACCGCTCCAGCTGTGTATTTCATCTGCACATGTGCCAGCACCAGCCGAAGGAGCTTCCCTCTTTTGCGCGAGTAAAGTGAGTTCGGAAAACTGAAAGTAGTTAGATCTTAGAAATAGTTTCACATAAACTTTATAGGTCCGAACCCAGACTCAAACTAGTCTTCCCAAAAATAACATGGTCGCTGTGGTAGAAAGTTTATTTTGATTGGCAATTTATCAAAGTCCCATCAAGTTGCCTGATTTTAGATGTGCCCATGTAAACAGGATTATTAGGGATATCTTCTTGCAAAGCATGTAAACCAAACTAGTTTATTAATCATAATAATTATTCATAATAATTATTCATAATTATTCAGTATTCATAATAATCGTATTATTGTGTGCATGTAACCGTACCCAATGTACGATACATAAAGCATCCAGTAAGGAGCCCCCACCCCTCCTCCCTCCCCACCACCTGCCATAGTCGAGAAAATACATAACTATTGGTTCCCTCTTCCTTTCTTACTTCACTGGTGTTCTTTTCTTCCCCCAATTTGTCTGTCTGCGGTGGGTGATACCAGCCCACCGCAGTTCTCCGGGATTGCTGTACTGCTGACAATCCCCTCTCCGCCGTAGAGGCAATGGCTAGAGAAACAGAGTGGTGTGGAGATGGGCTCGGACTCGGTGCTATTAAGTGCCATCACAGCCAGGGCCCTCTCAGCTGTGAATAATGGAGACCCTCAGAGAAACAGCGGGCCTCCAGACACCATACAAAAATGCCTTTTTGTGACTGGAGAAAATCACAACAAGCCCCTGTGCAACATTAGCCTCTATGYGTCACCTGCACTTTATTTTGGCTAGGGGTTGCTCCAGTAAGCCAGAGCTGTGACAGTTAGGGTGACCTGCGCCAGGCCTCTTATCAAGCCTTTCTACCGGACTGCTAGGCTCTCCCCAGGGGGGCCACCTCCTGCTTCACTGTGTTTCTACATGCACAACCAAACCAACCTCGCCCACATTGTTCTACTTCCATAGATTGTTCAAGTGAGCATGAAAAAAAGGGGGTTGTGGAAAGAAATGGAGGGAAAAGAAGGACAATGTGAGAAATAGTAACAGGAAGAAAGGGGGAAGGGTGAGAAAGAGAGTGAGATACAGGGAAGAAAGAGGGAACAGAGAGAGAGAGAGAGAGAGAGAGAATGCTCTGGCGTCTTTCTGCTGAGAGATAAAACGGAATATAAAACACATAGTCCCAGCAGACACAGAGTGAACATGACTGAATGAGAAGGCACATTACATTAATTATGTAAGGGGCCTCTGTTCAAGCAGTGCCGAGTCTCACTGGGAAGAGACAGAGATGGGAAGAGTCCCAAATCGCACCCTATTCCCTATTTAGTGCACTACGTTTGACCGTGGCTCATAGACAGAGCCATAGAGCTCTGGTCAAAAGTAGTACACTATATAGGGAATGCCATGGAGTCTAGCGATGTTAGTATATTCAATGTCTCGGCATGCTGGGCCCAGCTGTTTAGAGGAAGACACATTGATTTGTTGAACTCAGGCTGCCGGATGTCCAGGTGGGTTCGTGGTCAGATGGGAACTGAGCTATTGTGTTGGGTTTCCTGAGTGAATAAAACACCACACTTGGAAATAAAAATACAAAATGTAAGGGGAATTGGTTTATGGTAGCACTGGGGTGAGAGTGGGGTGGCTTTTTTAAAGAAACCTTTTGGAGTGTTGCTGTTTCTTGAACTTGGGATTTCATTTAAAGTTGTTGTCATACATGGCAGAGCACCCAGCGCATCTTTCACCCACTCTACTCTTCGAATATTCTCAGACTCAAACTCTGGTTCTACAAATTCCACAAATAGACTCATTTGAGAACTGTCCCATAAGGGACTCCTTAGCTAAGACTGCTTCCCTGGAGATGGGTAGAAAGCCTCAGCGATGATTATATCCTGCTTACCTCGTCGAAGGGATTTGCGTCTTCCTGCCTCTGCCTACTCCCCCCTCTCCATCCCTCAACCCCAAAAGCCCAGCTCGTCAATGTTCCCCCATCACAGATGTAATTTACTGTCTGCGTTTGTCCCTCCTCGATCCCTYTCTCAGACTCAAGGGTTTTTGCCGAAGCAAATTAGCTTGCTAGCTCGGTCAAGCTTAAACACAGCAGAAATGCAGCATTTGTTACAATGTATTTAAAGATGTCATTCCTTCCTCTGTCCATGCCATTACAGAGAGAGGAAATGAGAGAGCCAATGGCAGGTCAGGGATTGGGACTGTGGAGAAAATGGGGATTGAGTGTTCTGGGGGTGCGTGCCACTGTTGTTGTGGCCCTGCAATGAGCCAGGTTCATTTGAGGGTCTGCCAATAGGAGGACACTTTAGTGGGTGAGCAGCACCCCTAGAATGGTATCCTGTGTCACTCTTCATCTAATTAGCCGGTCGCYTAGGATGCAGTACAGACTGCGTTGAGGATTTCTCAGGATAGATCCTACTCTTGTTGATATGTTGGCCTGAGCTGGCAGAGTGTGTGTGTGTGTCAGGCTGTCGTCAAATCAGAGCCTCGGGCGTGAGCCGACCCCTCCCACCCTAGGAATTATTACGCTGTGATCCAAGTCGCCTACATCCTACATCCCACTAGCTCACACAAGATCAGTCATGATCACTTTGAAACCTGCCCCTCTGAGCATTCCCTACGCCATGTTCCCAGTAAAGGCTGAGCCCCTGGAGCCAGCGATGGCATTTTTAGAACCTTTAACCAGGCTTCTGTGACCTCTAGTTGCCATTGATGGTTATATCTCCTAAATAGAGCCACTGTTTGATAGGGTGAGGAAAGGTGCCTCCCAGGAAAATAGAATTAGTCGCCTGCCAGGGCACTTGGAAAAAACTTCACGCCAGCCCACTTGGGCATATTTCATAATGACAACCAGCTCACGTTCGTTACCACTATATAAAGCAGTCCATTGGCTCGCCACTTCTGCCTTTGTCATCGCTGCCTACTGCAGTGTTTTGGTCAAAGTGATTTATGAAAACAGCATAGCAAAAAAAAAAAAAGATTCTCTTCTCCCCGTCGCAGTTACACAGCTGTTAAACATATGCTGTTTGTACCAATTTAGAAGCCATCGCATTGTTTGTCAGCACCAGTTTGGAGATTCATTCTTTAAAAAAAGAGGAACCTGCGATGGAATGCACACATGCCAGGAGTTGATGGGGCAGCAAAACAGAGAGCGAGGGGGAGAATGGAGGGAGGAGGAGAAGGGGTGGTTGGAGAAGGGAGGAAAATGTTCTCTGGAATTTGGCATGATTTATAGTTTAGCTTTTAAAGTAATTAATGACAGTGGTACTTGTAAAATAAACAGGCGGTAAGGGTAGTGGTTGGTGGTGTTGACCAGAGATATATAAGAAAGCCTGTCAGTTTACATTAGCCGCCAACGAATCACACAGCCAGGGCCTTCACGGAAGAGACTGGCCTGTCAGACACACACCCAGCCGCTCGATGGACTAGATAGCAAATCACTTCCCTGATAAATTTACTGGTACTAATGCTCCGAAATGGAGGCAGCTTAGGGCCCCCCGCTCTCTCAGTTCCCCATCCGTATGACAGTCTTAACACGGCTTCCCAGCGACTCTAATTTCCTCCATAATTAATAATCTGACTGACGGTAAAGAGGATGAGAGGAAGAGAGGAGAAGGAAGTCTGGAGGGGTCGGATAACGACACCAAAAAAAGAGAGATTTTTGGGAAGAAGGGTAGATTTAATAAAAGTGATGCGCTTTATGTAAGACGAGAGAAGACAAGAGACAAGTTGAGAGGAAGGAAGAGGGAGGGAGAAGCGTGGATGGGGAGGAGGGATAGACTCGCGGTTGGGAGGAGGAAGGGGGTTGAGTGAACCAGATGCTGTTGGGAGTAGGAGGCAGTGGATGGAGAGGAGGGAAAGGCCTCGGCTGCTGTGGCGGTGCTGGGAGAATGATGGGCTTGCACGGCACGGTAAGGATGCCCCTCCAATGTTTGTAAAAACAAGACCATCACACTCCATCTTGCACTCCCGCAGGAACCAGGGCTCACGGCTGATTAATGGCACCGGCCGACTGAATTGGCTGGCTGGGATGACAGCAGCGCTTGGACTCTCCCTGGTGGGTTGTAGTGGARGGAGGCTGCCTCACTGGCAGGCCTGGCCCCGCTCAAGCCCAGTAATAGTGGATGGCAAATAGCGTTAGAGCTAGCTAAAGCATGACCAGACTGTAAAGCCCCTGACCCACTATGTCTGGGTAAGCCATGACCAAGTTAATCAGGGTTGTGTTCATTGGGGCACAGGGTTTAAACATTTAGCAAAAAATGGAAAATGGAAAATGTGCATATATCATTGTTTAAGGTAGTGCCTCCCTGTTTCAGTCCMTTTTCTTTCATTTGGTGCCTAATATACACAACCCAGGTTTTCAGCAGAGTCCAGGGTTGCCTGAGAATTCAACTTAGCTCTAGCACCAAGCAACCACACAGACACTAAATTCCTAGTTCTCCATTTCTGAAATGTCTCTCTCAGATTTTTCTGCYGAGGGAGCTTCTGCATCAGCAGTTGAGCATTGAGAGACTGTGGGACAAATTAGATGTAATCTTGGTAATTTAGTCTCTGGCTGGTAGAATGGAAAATGAATATGGAGAGCAATTACAAAACAGCAATTCCACTGTCACAGATAGGGACTGGCACCTCAAGTGCAGCAACGTGTGGGCTTTGTTGTGGTGCATGAGGAGTGATGTCACTCGGAGAGGCGGCCTGCCACCAGCCTTGTCCGTAGCCTTTTCCTGCAGTCAATGACCATAAGCACCCTCTTTGGCCTCATGGGTGGAATGGTATTCATATTTTTTCACAATTTCATCATTAATATGTCTATGTGTCTTTGAAATATAACAAAACCTTTTGACATAGACAATCTTCTGTGATGTATATAGTGTAATATTGGGATATAAACTCAAAATGGAATACATTTCAACTCTATATCTGACATGGTACAGGTGACTTATTTTTTATGCCCATAACCATGTGTGTGAAGTGTATACTTTGTTTCAAAGTAGATTTGTTTAAGACTACAAAGAATCACTCTGTGTTACCTTGATTTAGCCCACTGCAGTAAAAGGGGTTAAAGGTTAAAGGTTAAAGGGGTCAGTGGCTGGATAACTGCTCAGATTTCAGTACCAGTCATCTACAGGCAGCACCACTCTTGCAGCGAAGTGAAAGAGACAAAACAAAATATCAGACATAGCAGTTTGGTCTTTCGTTCTCCCAGAGCCAATCACTTTTTTCTTCTCACACAAACAAGCTGTAAATTCATTGTTTCAGCCATTGGACACAGAGACCAATATCGAAGATGACGGGGGGGGGGGGTGAAACAACAAACAGAGTGACAGTAGAAAAGTAAAGTTTTTGAGGGCGAAATAAATGAAAAGTTGAACATCTCTCCAAATCATGTTTGCCAGTGTAGCGTCTGATGAATGATCTCAACATGGTGTCGTCTGACAATGTTCTTTATTTTGGGGCAGCACAGTGTTGTTACGGTATTATTGGGCTATCATAATCATTATCAATAGCACTAATCATTGCTAAATAAAGTGGAATAAAATGGTACATGGTCCTAACCATAGGGTATATGACTATATACAATTATCTTTAAGAATATATCCTCATCCACCTTTTTCTAATACTACTTTTTAAAGACTCTTACTGCTCTAAATAATTTTTAGGGCTCATAGTTCAGAGAACCCAAACTGACTGAATGATGTCATACAGAGAATCTCACAGCCCCATGGCTGCAATTAAGCCCCCCAATAGAAACCGAGTGTGAGTAGCCTCCAGAATTTGGGCCTGCATCGAGTCACCCCTGGYTTTCTAGTCAAAGCCGCCTCATTCGTTAAGACATTACTCTACATTCTCCCCCCTCATTTTATAGGATTACCTGGAGGTTCTCTTGTTGTACTTTTTAGAGGGAAAACAGTGTTTGTTTTCAAAGTGAAAGCACATTACCCTGCCAAACAAGACAACAGATTTCTGGCGCAAGCGCTGAGTTTTGGGGGTAGAGTCTTTTCTACATATGAGCAAAATACTCCCCTTTTGTGCTCACTGTTAGGCAATTTCATCCTCAGCCGTTTGCTAATTTAGCCGACTCGCTCACTTTTTCTACATTAGCCACAAACAAATAGCACCTCCGGGTGCGCAACCTATGGTGGATCATTAAAGGTATGCTAGCAACGGTACACTGAGGGATGGCTGTGCCAGGCTCAAAGAGCTACCCGCTGACTTCCTATCTGCCGTGACCTAAGGCTGTGACACATTCCCGTGAATGAGGAAGGGGGCAGAAAGTGAGGTGGCTGAATGAGCGGAGCTCCAAGTGAATGAATACAGCAGAGAAAGCAGGAACGAGGGGGAACAGGTGGGCTCCGTTCTTCATGCTGATGTAAACCAATGTTATTCTATGTAAAACACAGGCGATATCTACCAGGAGATTTTGGCTTTTGCATTTGAAGTGCCACTATTTATTATTCGCCTACACTATGTGTTACGTTTATAAGGGCATACATATTTAAAGTGCTCCCCAAAGCCTTTGGTATTCTGTTGACGCCCCAATGCGGAATAAAAGGCACAACATGTCTGAATTGTCAGCAGTGCTGAGGGACTTGAATCGTTGTGATTCCCCCCCCCCCCCTTCTCTCCATTTAACTCGATTTCTATTTCAAATCTGGAATGATTGAAAACACATGCGAGCTTCCGACTCCCGATGGAGTGCCCTCAGTAATTAATAGGTATTAAATCCTAGATAGGAAATGATATAGAACGAACGGCTCTGTCTGTACTTTAAGTTTTTTTCATGGAACTGATTGGCAAGCTTATTTTCCTGATGACTTTCAATAGGCATTCACAGCAGGAGGGTGCCTCCTTCTTGCTCTTCCTCTCAGCTTGTGGCGTTTCAGATCCCGGCTATAAAGAGCATTTAATTGCTTCATTTGTGAGCATTAGATTTAGCTCCCCCCCCCCCCCACCCAAGAGATTCGGCTTTGTCAGGGGTCGACCGAAGACCCGTCGTTCTTCTTAATTTTTCTTTATTTTCAATGTTGTTTTGTCGTCTTCGGGGGGACCTTTGAGAATGACATCTGCTTGTGTTGTGAACCTCTAAGCGGAGTCAGGATGTGAACGTTTCGTTAATAGCGCKCCGGCTTTCAGAACGATGTCATTTGCAACAGAACCGCTCTCTCTCTCCAGAGGTCCCCTAAAGGAAGTGGGTGAGAAAGGGTATATTCACTGCGCGTTGCATGGATGGCTCAGCATAAAGCATAGGCTTTAAATATGTCTTCTTTGTGTCCTGAGATCTTTCAGTTAAATCTAGCTTCCCTGGAAAAGGAGGAAGATCCTCATAGGAGAGCAGAAGTTCTGAAGAGGAGATTGGGATGGTACAATATGCCAGGTGCTCTATAGCCAGTCTCTGCCACAGAGAGCAGTATGGATAATGGTAAAGCTCAACCACTCGTTTCCATGGTGATAACATTGACTTTAAGTGATGAAAAGCCCCTTTCAAGATGTAGTCTTGTGTGTGTTCACAGGCCCTGGTAATTACATACTAAATTTGAGCCACCAGAGTCGATCCAGAGCTTTATTTTCTATTCCATTTTAATTTCGCCATGTTCCCCTGTGCACATCAGAGTGTGTGGGCGGGAGTGTGTATGGACAAGCGTGTGAAGAGAGGGAAGGAGGGAGGGTGTGTGTCTGTGTGCATATTGCAGACACAGGCAATATGCGTCAGGGTACACAACCCCGCCCCCCCCCCCCCACACACACACACACACACTGCAAAGCTCAAGGTAATCCTTCAGCACAGCCCTTCCATGAAACATTCATGATGGAATTGACGTTGGTCACCCATGGTCATGGCTGCCCGCTTGGCCTCTTGAGCTCCACTGTCCCTGGCCTTGAGCAAACCCACGTAATCCTATACTGAGATCAGCCATAGCATGGTTTAAATGGCCCACGAACCCAGCCAGCCAGTTAGCAAGTCAGCCAGCCATTCAGTCATCTTTCAATCTCATAGGATCACAGTTTAAGAGGGAGACAGTTCCGGCAGCCTTGACCCTGGAAAGCGATCTTTAAATATCGATCTGATCGCCCAAAGCAGAGGTGTTCCTCAGAGTGCAGAAAAGAGGGGAAGAAAACAGTAATTAGTGATTTTAAATAGGTGATCTGTCAAGCTGCGAGTACCAGATGTAAATGTGTGGCGCGCGGCAATTCCTACCCACAATCCCTTCTTGTCACCTTGGGCCTCTCGTGTGGGAGGAGGGCCCCTTGCCCTTAGGAGGCGAGGACCAAATCGGGAGGCTTAGAAATGTGGTCACTGAACATCTGCGTGTCAGTTTCTTTTACAAGGCCGAGGCCAACAGAGAGAACTCGGAGGCACAGCAGTGGCATTGTGAATGGTTAAGATGAATGACTGTGTATATTTGGGCTTTAACATGGTAGCTCTACTGTAGATGTTATTCAGTCTTTTTTCACGAGTGCGATTGTAGTGAGATGCTACTTATCCACAAACATCCTTTTCATTCTCATAACAGAACTTGCTCTTCACTTGCGTTCAACATGTCAGTATAAAGCCATCCTTTGCCTGCTTTGTGATGGGTGTGTGATTTGGTGAGAGGCTCACACTCTTTGATGGTATTCGTAAACACGGCATCTTACATGTGCCCTTGTTAGGTTATCTGTCCAGATGGCCAATAATGAATGTATGGATTCAAAAGGCCTCAGCATCCAGAACTCACTCGACTGGCATATGGATAAAAAAAATAAAACATGTCAAAATTACAGACAATTTTCACTTAGATAACAAAACGACAGAAAAGAGGACGACAGCTCAAAACTAGAGCGCTTGGCTTTTTAAAATTGTTTTTATAATGTTACAAAAATCGTCTTGAAAGCCCTTCCCTTTGACACAAAGGATATGCAGTTATGCAGACTCAGCCAAATATTTTTTTCAGCATTTAAGCATCATTATATATTTATAACTTGGTGCCAGATGACAGAGACTGAGCTAGATGAACTAGGCACCAATATGGCAACGTGGCTGCTGTCTCTCTTCGTGGGAATATCTGATTGCACTTTTTAAACCCTGGCATTCATCAAGTGTTGCTATAGAAAACCTGATGGTGCATGAGCTGGAAATTGACTTTTGATTTAATAATACGTCCTTTAATTGGCGCATTAAAAGTGCCTCAAACGTGCAGATCTCTAGTCGTCTGGAAGCAACGGCAAGGCAGCAGGAGAAGAGTCTTGTGTAGATGGCAGAAACGCCATACATGAAAGAGAAAGCAAATTACACACGAAAAATATAAACTGGGGCTGCCACAAAATTTTCTTCATTTTTTCAGGTTTCTGACACCTTTCAATAAGATGAAAGTACCAGAAACAAACCATGGTGAAATCCATGAAAGCAAAGCGTGAATGAGTTAAAGCGCTGAAAAATAGGCCAGTTCAACAGACAAAACTAATGATTTCCTTCTCTTCAATCCCCCCCCCCCTTCTTCCCCCTCTCTGCAGACTCAAGCGAAGGCTTCCACTGCCAGGACGAGTGTCGTATCCTGGGCCATTCGGACCGCTGCTGGATGCCCCGTGTGCCCGGCCCAGCCCGTGGCAAGTCTCCTGAGCATGGCCACCCACGTAATAACGTCATTGCCCTGTCCATCGAGGCCACCACCGTGGATGTGCCCCACTACGAGGACTGCGGCACCGGCACCATCAAACGGACTTTTGCCACCTTCGGCAAGGACGGCCCAGAGGACCCAGAGCGGGGCGAGCTAAAGGGCAACAAGCGGACAATGATGGAGTCGCAGGCATACAGCCCCAAGGCCAACGGCGGCGCTGTGCGCGAGGCAGGCAACGGGCGCGAGGCAGCCAGCCCCATCACCTCCCCTGTGCACCTGAAAAGCCCGCTGGCCAAGGCGCCATCCGGCTACAACACGCTCAAGTGCCGCGACGCTGAGCGCATCGCCAACCACAGCATGCTGCGACAGCCCGAGGGAAAGGACAGCGAGCCGGCCGTCCGGGAGATCAACACGCTCCTCCACGACAGCGGCCATCTTGAGAAGGAGTCTCCCAGCAGCAAGCGCCTGAAGGACATTGTGCTCTAACGGGCCTCAGGGGAGCCTACACACACACACACACACACACACACTATAAACCAACACGTATATATATACTCCGCCATAGCTGTGTGTACGCAGGAGAAACTCAAGCCGAGGCAAGAAAGAAAGAAAGAGAGACATCTTGAGCATAGTATACAGTACCTAACGACCAGTTCTGACACAGCCCAGATATGGAACCGTACTGGAATATGCTGAGCTTTGTGTTGTGTTCCTCAAGAAAAGTGAAGGCCTTGGATGTGGCTTTGTTGTAGTCGCAGTACATTTCTTGTTTGCTTTTCCGTTTGTTTGCTGCTCACCCCGTCTGCAGCCAGTGGACAGGCAGGTTACTGTTGACTGTGTGACACGCCCAATCGTGCCCCTTCGGCCGGATTCGGCCTCTTTCCCCGCCGAGGCTGGCACTGTTCGAATTTTTGTGGATTGGACACCTACACTGACAGATATAAAAGTACAGTTATGCCTTTTGAACTTTTTTGTATCACTAACTGAGATTGCCTTCATTTGGTTTGCAGTTTGGCTCGGCTGTCAAATCAACTTGTTGTTTCCTTTGTAGAGTGAGCTCACCACAGCGCAACAGCTGACAACAGACAGACGTACACAGGATTGTTCTTCTTTGAACCATTGCCTCCATGCGCGTCTTGAACAGGTGCTCAGTCGTAAAGACGGAATGGAAGGGGGGGAACAGTATTTATGGCTTATCACCGATGGAGCTAAATGAACTCGCTATCTGCCCAGGCACTTCCGTCACGACCGAGATGTATGGGAGAGGGGGGAAAAAAACATTGCTTTAGAAATCTCCTGTGCCCAATCTTGATTGTAGCCAGTGGAGCACAGTTAGGAACTTTGTGCTCTGGTCTTGTACTTTTTCTGAGTTTTGACTATGGGGCTAGAATAGAGGGATCGTCACTCACGTCTTGCTATGTGAACCTCTGTATAGGGTATACTAGTATCATTTTTAATAACCTGTTGTTATGTGACAATCCCTTTAATGTTTTGTTTCAAGAGTAAAAAATAATAATAATAAACATCGGTGTTCAGCTGAAGCTACGGTAGCGTTTGTTACACAAACACAAAAAGAAAAAAACATATGCCAAAATATATTTTATAAATAATTTAAAAATGTATAATGAGAATATTTAATGCTGTGTAGTTATTTTAGTTATTTTATCAGTAAGTTAAACTTGAAATTAACTGGCTTTTTGTTGATTCATTTATTTTTGCTTTTTTATTGATCATGATTCTTTTTTATTTTTGAAATGAACTTGGATTCTTTTGTTTACTGTGTTACCCCTGGCAACTGTTGACTTGCAGTCTACCTTGTTGTAAAGAGTTTCTTATTGGTCAGTTCTTGTGCCATGAAGTTTTTGTGTGGGCAAATAGAAAATGTAAAAACAAAAAAAGCAATTTCAGCAGCAACAGCAGTGTGCCAGTTGAGCTTTGAATGAGATAGCAAAATGAACCAAAAAGGACACAAACAAAACCTTAAAGACCGCTTAATTTATTTAAGTGAGATGAAGAGGTTTAAGATAGTTTTTTCAACTATTGAGATGATTCCAACTATTTCTGTGTCTGTTTTTGGACTAAGGTTCCCCGTAAGTTCCTCACTTCGGAACTGGCCTTAGTGATACGAACCAGAGTAAGGGCCCTGTTGACACTTCAAGTAAGCGACTAAGGATGAAGGAATGCTCAACTGTTGTGTCATCAGGTACCATCTCATTTGAATTGAGTTTGAAAATATAATTAAGAACAAGTCAAATCTTACAATCACAACCAAAACAGATTTGGTGGGAATTGTATGTTTGAAGGAAATTAAGGTCTTTGAAGAACCGTATTGCAAATCAGCAATGCGGTTTTCAGTTGCTTTGCAGTTAAACTATGTACAACATGGAAAATTGTAAATGAAAAAAGGACACATTTGCATACAACGAAATAGATCTTGTAGCTGAATGTCTTTGCTGGTCTCACCCCATGGCTTCTGGCAACATGAAAATCTGAATAATCACTGAATGTATACAGCAGCTTATTATTAAACTATTAAATGTTCTCCACTTTGTTTCCTTGTTTTTCCTGAATGTACAGTATGAGAGGGAAAGTCGTCTTTGATTAACACTCCTCAAAATTACCATCAAATAGCTCATAATGAAATATATGTGTGTTGAAACGATATGAGAGAGTGTGTGCGCATTGTTGTAAATTAATGAGCATGACAGCCTCCCAGCATATTGCAATGATCAATTTTTTTATTATCTTTTGTCTTACCATAATTCGTTCAAATCTATAATGTGATCTTAATATCGTCTGGAAGCCTTCCTTGAAAATGTCATGCTAGTGCATAGAGTGATGACTATTATATTTATCATGATAACATGGAAATTAATAGTTTCTGTTCAGGCTTTGGTCGCAATTAGCATTTCAGGCAGGTGCTGCTCTCTCGTTATAAGTGCTCTGTGACATCATTTTTTTGATATTTTGATTGAATAATTTGAGGAAATAAATGAGGAAGGCCCACCATTATAAGGCGACGGACGGTAGATACACCTCAAGCTTGCAAAGCAAACCAGTCTTTTGGGACTGCTCCAGCCAAAGTGTCCATTTCTAATGGCAGAGCCCTTTTCATTTGCAGGAGTGGGTCACCCATGCCATTTTAGAGGCATTTAACATTCACCAACTCCTCCTTAGATGTCACGAAACAGACATTGAGGCATGTGAAGCCTTGCGTTGCCATTCCTTTTGCATTAGGTGAGTGAGTAATGCACATTCGTACCCAGCAACATAATATCCTTTTGACAGTATTTTCTCCTTACAAACCTTATTAATTGATTAGTTGCCTTTGATGCACTGAAGAGCCTGAAGCTATGAAATAAGTGAAAAGCTATGTCAGGACCTCACTCATCTGCCACTCCTACTCTTTCTCTATCCTTGACATATTCACTCAATGGTGCTTCCACTCTTCACCTCCCCCATAGGTGCAGATGACTCCCTTGGGCGAGTTGTAATGGATTGATGCTCCAAATGAGAAAATGCAGGTTGACAAGGAGACATTCTACAACTACAGCTTAATGGAAGAGGAGGAGGAGGAGACAAAGAAGAGAACCCCCAAAGCATGGGGATAAAATTGATGCCACACAGCTGCCCTCGCAGATAAGTGTGGCGAGCGGGGTCGTTTTTATATTCTCTAGTTAATTTGCCATTGCCTCTCTACCCTCTGGTCAAGCCAACATGAAAGTAGTTTAAAACGTACTCGCTTACAGTCCCATTAATCTATTAGGAGAATCTGGTTTCCTCCAGCTTACTTTTCCTCCCCTACGTCACAGGCAGTAGCATGCTAGCAGTAGCCCTGCCCCCATTCATTTAGATAATTCATGCTGTTCTAATACTGTTTAGACCCCTGGGTTCTTCACATTTACAGTCCTACTCCAGTATCCTTTTCAGCTCATTCATCAACCGATTTACTTAACAAAAGACATCTACATTTTTGGTGTCCTCTGACAGCAGGGTGGGAGGGCTTTCTTCTTTGTTCTATATTGCTCCTCTATTGTTCCTCAAGCATGGAGGAGGCTGATGACACCAGAGGGTACCATCAGGCCAACTCATTGAATGGCCTACTCCATGAAGTTTATTTTTAAATATTTTCTATTAACTAGGCAAGTCAGTTAAGAACAAATTCTTATTTACAATGACAGCCTACCTCGGCCAAATCCGGACTACGCTGGGCCAATTGTGCCCCACAATTGGGACTACCAATAACAGCCGGATGTGATACAGCCTGGAATCGAACCAAGGGCTGTAGTGACGCCTCCTGCACTGAGATGCAGTGCCTTAGACCGCTGCGCCATTCGGGACTTGTGTCTAAGGAAACATAATTTTGCTCAAAACATATTTTTCGTACCCTTAAGTGTGTGTACATTACTCTATTTATACATGGGATATTGTTTTTCAAAAGGAAAATAGCTGGAGTGTGTMTTTAACCTGGAGCTAGCCAGGTTTTACTTTTACTGCAGTGGGCTGAATCAGGATCGAACAGAGTGTTTCTTGGTAGTCTTAAACAAATCTACACCTCTCACATATGCTTATGGGCTTAAAAAACACCTGTACCATGTCAGATATAGAGTTGAAATGTGTTCCATTTTGAGTTTGCATTCCTATACATCACAGAAAACGGAATATTAACAGAACCAAAAAGAAAAAAGTGTATTAATTATGAAATTATGAGGAATATTAATAACATTCCACCCATGAGGCCACTAGAGGGCACTTGGTCATTTGACTGCAGGAAAGGGTTGTAACTATGGTCAAAGGCTGCACTTCAAAGAGAGTGCATATCATCATAATTGCCATTACAAACCAGCTAAAACCACAATACAGTAGCACACACATACTGTATACACTCAATGCCTAATAGGGTCTACCCTGGTATCCCATAACAGTCCCTTTAACTTAGAGCAAGCAGCTATTGTCTTTAAGATCAAAGTATGAACGTCACTGAGTGCACAAAACATTAGGAGCACCTTCCTAATATTGAGTTGCACCCCATTTTGCCCTCAGAACAGCCACAATTCATCTGGGCATGGTGTTGAAAGTGTTCCGCAGAGATGCTGGCCTATGTTAACTCCAAGGTGTCCCACAGTTGTGTCAAGTTGGCTGGATGTCCTTTGGGTGGTGGACCATTCTTGATACATGCAGGAAACTGTTGAGTGTGAAAAACCCAGCAGCGTTGCAGTTCTTGACACACTCAAACCAGTGTGTCTGGCATTGACTACCATACCCCTTGCAGTTAAATCTTTTGTCTTGCACATTCACCCTTTGAATGGCACACACACACACAATCCATGTCTCAATTGTTTCAAGGTTTAAAAATCATTCTTTAGCATGTCTCCTCMSCTTCATCTAACACTGATTGAAGTGGATTTTACAGGTGACATCAATAAGGGATCAAATTTAATCACATTTTATTAGTCACGTACTGTACACATGCTTAGCAGATGTGCTTCTAGTTCCAACAGTGCAGCAATATCTAACAATTCCACAACAGATACCTAATACACACAATTCTAAGTAAAGGTCTGGAATAAGAATATCAAAATATATGGATGAGCAATGACAGAGCGGCATAGGCTAAGATGCAATAGATGGTACAGAATACAGTATATACAGTACATATGAGATGAGTAATGCAATATATGTAAGCATTATTAAGTGGCATTATTAAAGTGACTAGTGCTGCATTTATTAAAGTGGCTAATGATTTCAAGTCTGTATGTAGGCAGCTAGTGATGGCTGTTTAACAGTCTGATGGCTTTGAGATAGAATCTGTTTTTCAGTCTCTCGTCCCAGCTTTGATGCACCTGTACTGACCTAGCCTTCTGGATGTTAGCAGGGTGAACAGGCAGAGGATTGGGTGATTGTTGTCTTTGACGATCTTTTTGGCCTTCCTGTGACATCAGGTGCTGTAGGTGTCCTGGGGTGTTGTAGTTTGCCCCCGGTGATGCGTTGTGCAGACCGCACCACCCTCTGGAGAGCCCTGCAGTTGTGGGCAATGCAGTTGCCATACCAGGCGGTGATACAACCCGGCAGGATGCTCTCAATTTTGCATCTGTAAAAGTTTGTTAGGGTTTTAGGTGACAAGCCAAATTTCTTTAGCCTCCTGAGGTTGAAGAGGCGCTGTTGCGTCTTCTTCACCACACTGTCTGTGTGGGTGGACCATTTCAGATTGTCAGTGATGTGTACGCCGAGAAATGTAAAAAAAAACGTTCCACCTTCTCCACTGCTGTCCCGTCGATGTGGTTAGGGGGGTGCTCCCGCTGTTTCCTGAAGTCCAAGATCATCTTCTTTGTTTTGTTGACATTGAGTGAGAGGTTATTTTCCTGACAACCCACTCTGAGAGCCCTCACCCCCTCCCTGTAGGCTGTCTCGTCATTGTTGGTAATCAAGCCTACTACTGTTGTGTCTTCTGCAAACTTGATGATTGAGTTGGAGGCGTGCATGGCCACACAGTCATGGGTGAACAGGGAGTACAGAAGGGGGCTGAGCACACACCCTTGTCGGGTCCCAGTGTTGAGGGTCAGCGAAGTGGAGATGTTGTGTTCTACCTTCACTATCTGGTGGGTGTCCCGTCAGGAAGTCCAGGACCCAATTGCACAGGACGGGGTTGAGACCCAGGGCCTCAAGCTTAATTATGAGATTGGAGGGTATTATGGTGCTGAATGCTGAGCTATAGTCAATGAACAGCATTCTTACATAGGTATTCCTCTTGTCCAGATGGGGTAGGGCAGTGTGATGGCGATTGCATCGTCTGTGGACCTTTTGGGGCCCCTATTGGGGGTCATTGTATTCACTTGGTTAGTCTGTCATGGAAAGAGCAGGTTTTCCTAATATTTTGTACACTCAGCGTATATTTTTACCATTACAAACAAGCTACAGTATGTAGCACAATACAATAGCACACATCCACACATGCACACACACACAGACTCACAGCCGTGTGTGAAAAAAGTGCCCTTCTCTATCAACCGAGTCCCGAGTTTATTAGCTGTATTTGCAAATCGTTAGCCGTATTTGTAATTTAAGCCATCCCCAAATGGCACTTGTCTCATATTTAATTACTTCTGATTCCCATTGGTCAGGGTGAATTGTCCCCCATTACGGCGCAGAGATTTATATCAAAGGTTACCGGGACACACGTCCTATTAATGTCCTATTAATGTTTCAATTATCATTTAGCGAAATTGCCAGAGGGGAAATCATTGAACAATTAAAATGATTTAATTCTGACACAGCCATGCACTGTAGAGGGGGGCACCACCTTCGACAGCCCAAAATTCCTCCAATACAAAACAGTTTGTCGCCTGTCCTTTTGGGTGCGCCAGCCTCCCCCTCCTCCCTTCCCCAATCACGGCCACCGATCTCCATTTCTGCACCGACCTCATTCTTTCAAAAGGAACTGCAGCTGCTTCTCCTGCAGAGGGACAGGCCTCATTGTGGCCCCCTATTCCAATTAACTGGATCCTATGGGACCATGGGACCAGTTCAGGAACCCCACAACACTTTCACAGGGGGATTAATTTGGAAGCTAACAAAATGTCTGCCCAGAGAGTCCAGCACCATCAAATAGCAAAGGCTTGAGTTGCCACTAAAGCAACATCAGATCTCAGTTCAGACACATGAATTATGGACTGAATTAGGGATCATGAATACAGTATATATGCTTTTGTAGAGACAAAAATGGGTGTAGACCTCACGTTTGTCTTCAGCTCTGGACAATGGAGGCATTTGTCCATTGAAATGCATCAGCTATTCAAGCTGACTTAAAGGCCAAAGCTGCTGCCAGTCAACAGTGGACTACCAGTGGCTCCATACGTTGTTTTGGGGAGGTGTCTGGGCCATTAATATCAAAGGTCTAATGTGCTTTCTTCTCAATTGCCAAACTTATTAGGTGTTAGGTGTTGCTCCGGCTTTACTTCAGGCGCTTCCCATCCCACATCTCTTATTTAATTCTCTAGTCACAACTCAGCTGGAGCTCCACCAACCACGACCAGGAGAGAAGGAACTCAGCCATGACCAAAAGAAGGACAGTTTATGTTGGTCCTTATCAAGGACAAAGAAAAACAACGCCACGTTCCCGCTCTTTTTTGGCAACCATTCTATTACACAAAAATGATCACAGATCTAAAGCAAATGCGATGAGTCCCAAACCTGCCCCTCGCCCCTACCAACTCGTTTGGAGGGCCCTCCGTTGTCACGTGTAACTAACGAAACTCAGAGGGTGACTTTGAGAGTGGCGAGGGGATCAAACAAACCCAACAACTTCGGGATACACTCTTGATTTGAATGATGCAAATCATGTTCCATAGTTCAGTAATAAAACAAGGATGGAATTCAAATTAACATATTCCCCATGTTGTTGTCACGTTCCTGACCTGTTTTCTGTTGTTTTGTATGTGTTAGTCGGTCAGGGCGTGAGTGTGGGTGGGCATTTCTATGTTATGTGTTTCTATGTTGGTAAATGGGTGACCTGATATGGTTCTCAATTAGAGGCAGGTGGTTTTCATCTCCTCTGATTGAGAACCATATTAAGGTAGGTGGTTTCACATTGTTTGTTTGTGGGTGATTGTCGCTGTGTCTGTGTTTATTGCACCACACGGTACTGTCTCGTCTAGTTCGTTCATTTCATTCATTCATTCATTCATTCATTCATTCATTCATGTATTCATTTCGTTCGTTCTTTCCTGTTCGTGCGTTCATTGTTTTTTATGTTCACAAGTTCAGGTCTGGTTAACGTCGTTTGTTGTTTTGTAGTTTATGCAAGTGTTTTTTTCGTGTTCGTCTTCATTAAATAAATCATTCATGTCTACATACCTCGCTGCGTGTTGGTCCGACCCATGCTCCTCCTCGTCTGAGGAGGAGAACGAATATGACTGTCGTTACAG
>NC_036848.1:24332944-24379720 GCF_002910315.2 Salvelinus sp. IW2-2015
GAGTGGCAAAGCCGGGTGGATACCTGAGCAACTCCCGTGCTTACCGTGGAGTGAGAGGGCGTCGTACTGGTCAGACACCGTGTTATGCGGTGGAGCGCACGGTGTCCCCAGTACGCGTGCTAAGCCAGTGCGGGCTATTTCCACCTTGCCGCACTGGGAGGGCTAGGTTGGGCATCGAGCCGGGTGCCATGAAGCCGGCCCAATATATTCTGGCCTCCAGTACGTCTCCTCGGGCCGGCGTACATGGAACCAGCCTTACAGGTGGTGTCCCCGGTTCGCCTGCATAGCCCAGTGCGGGCTATTCCACCTCGCCGCACTGGCAGGGCTACGGGGACCATTCAACCTGGTAGGGTTGGGGAGGCTCGGTGCTCAAGAGCGCGTGTCCTCTCTTCACGTCCGGTGTACCCGGTGCCACCTCCACGTACCAGTCCTCGGTGGCAGCCCCCGCACCAGGCTGTCTCTCCGGGTTCTCTCTCCAGCTGCTCCACCTGTCCAGCGCTGTCAGAGCCTTCCTCCTCTCCAGCGCAGCCTCAGTCTGAACTGCCTGCCTTCCCAGCGCAGTCTGAGCTGCCTGCCTGCCAGCGCTGTCCGTCTGTCCTGACCGTCCAGCCAGGACCAGCCAGAGCCGTCCAGCCAGGACCAGCCAGAGCCGTCCAGACAGGAGCAGCCAGAGCCTTCCGCCAGACAGGAGCAGCCAGAGCCTTCCGCCAGACAGGAGCAGCCAGAGCCTTCGCCAGCCAGGATCCAGCCAGAGCCTTCCGCCAGCCGGATCGCCAGAGCCTTCCGCCAGCCAGATCCGCCAGGCCTTCCGCCAGCCAGGATCCGCCAGAGCCTTCCGCCAGCCAGGATCCGCCAGAGCCTTCCGCCAGCCAGGATCCGCCAGAGCCTTCGCCAGCCAGGATCCGCCAGAGCCTTCCGCCAGCCAGGATCCGCCAGAGCCTTCCGCAGCCAGATCCGCAGACTCCGCCAGCCAGGATCCGCCAGAGCCTTCCGCCAGCCAGGATCCGCCAGAGCCTCCGCCAGCCGGATCCGCCAGAGCCCGCCCAAGCCAGATCCGCCAGAGCCAGCGGCCAGCCAGGATCCGCCAGAGCCAGCCAGCCAGGATCCGCCAGAGCCAGCCAGCCCGGATCCGCCAGCCAGTCCGGAGCGGTCCCTCAGTCCGGGGCTGCCCCTAAGTCCAGCGGGACCCAGGTCTAGGGTCCCAGTCCAAGGTCGGTGGCGAGGGTCGCCACCTTGAGGAGGCTACGGAAGCTGGGATTGACTATGGTGGGGTGGGGACCTCGTCCGGAGCCTGAGCCACCACCGTGGTCAGATGCCCACCCAGACCCTCCCCTAGACTTTTGGTAGTGCGTCCGGAGTACGCACCTTGAGGGGGGGGTTATGTCACGTTCCTGACCTGTTTTCTGTTGTTTTGTATGTGTTAGTCGGTCAGGGCGTGAGTGTGGGTGGGCATTTCTATGTTATGTGTTTCTATGTTGGTAAATGGGTGACCTGATATGGTTCTCAATTAGAGGCAGGTGGTTTTCATCTCCTCTGATTGAGAACCATATTAAGGTAGGTGGTTTCACATTGTTTGTTTGTGGGTGATTGTCGCTGTGTCTGTGTTTATTGCACCACACGGTACTGTCTCGTCTAGTTCGTTCATTTCATTCATTCATGTATTCATTTCGTTCGTTCTTTCCTGTTCGTGCGTTCATTGTTTTTTATGTTCACAAGTTCAGGTCTGGTTAACGTCGTTTGTTGTTTTGTAGTTTATGCAAGTGTTTTTTTCGTGTTCGTCTTCATTAAATAAATCATTCATGTCTACATACCTCGCTGCGTGTTGGTCCGACCCATGCTCCTCCTCGTCTGAGGAGGAGAACGAATATGACTGTCGTTACAGTTGTTTTAGAAGATATTAAACATTTAATTTGGGAGGTATTTCATTTTCTGCATTTGTCACGCCTCAAGATCAGATACAAACAAATACACACATTGCATAAAACGCCTCTCCAGTCGCTTGTGTGACCAAAGAAAAAGCGGTGCTTGGTGGATACCGTTTTGCTGGGGGGAAGAGGTCGGGGTGCCTTGTGATATTTCGGAGGCGAGTGAGTAAACCTCCAATACCATACATCTTTTGGCCAACGTGCAATCATTAGAAAATCAACTGGAAGATCTACGATTAAGACTATCTTACCAATGGGACATTAAAAACTGTAACATCTTATGTTTCACCGAGTCGTGGCTGAACAACGACACGGATAATATAGTGTTGGCTGGGTTTTCCATTCATCGGCAGGACAGAGCAGCTCCGTCTGGTAAGACAAGGGGCGGGGGTGTGTGTCTGTCAAAAACAGCTGGTGCGCGATGTCTAATATTAAAGAAGTCTCGAAGTATTGGTCGCCTGAGGTGGAGTACCTCATGATAAGCTACAGACCACACTACCTACCACTATCTACCAAGAGAGTTCTCATCTATATTAGTCATAGCCATCTATTTACCACCACAAACCAAAGCTGGCACTAAGACCGCACTCAACAAGCTTTATAAGGCCATAAGCAAACAAGAACATGCTCTTCCAGAAGCGGCACTCCTAGTGGCCGGGGACTTTAATGCAGGCAATCTTAAATACGTTTTACCTCATTTCTACCAGCATGTCACATGTGCAACCAGAGGGAGAAAAAACACTCTATATCACCTTTACTCCACAAACAGAGACGCATACAAGCTTTCCCTCGCCCTCCATTTGGCAAATCTGACCATGATTCCTGCTACAAGCAAAAATTAAGCAGGATGTACCAGTGACTCGCTCAATACAGAAGTGGCCAGATGACGCGGATGCTACTCAACAGGACTGTTTTGCTAGCACAGACTGGAATATGTTCCGGGATTCATCCAATGGCATTGAGGAGTATACTACCTTAGTCACCGGCTTCATCAATACATGCATTGACGACATCGTCCCCACAGTGACGGTACATATATATCCTAACCAGAAGCCATAGATTACAGGCAACATCCGCAGCGAGCTACAGGCTATAGCTGCTGCTTTCAAGGAGCGGGACACTAATCCAGATGATATTAGGAAATCCCGGTACACCATCAGACAAACAAAGCGTCAATACAGGACAAAGTTTGAATCCTACTACACCGGCTCTGACGCTCATCGGATGCGGCAGGACTTGTAAACTTTTACGGACAACATAGGGAAACCCAGCCGCTAACTGCCCATTGACCACATACAGCCGCAACAGATGATGCAATCTCAATTGGACAAAAGGAACACGTACTTGAGAATGCTGACCATTGACTACAGCTCAGCGTTCAACACCATAGTGCCCACAAAGCTCATCAGCTAAGCTATTTACTTAAATATCTGGGCATTATCCTAGACCCTACTTTGAACTGTAAAAAACACATAAAAAAATATACAGCATAGTCTTCTTACACAGATTTACGTCATAAAGCTAAGGACCCTTAGCTAAGCTAAGGACCCTTTGACTTAAACACCTTCCTCTGCAACTGGATCCTGGACTTCCTGATGGGCCGCCCCCAGGTGGTAAGGGTAGGCAACAACACATCTGCCATGCTGATCCTCAACACTGGGACCCCTCGGGGGTGTGTGCTTAGTCCCCTCCTGTACTCCCTGTTCACCCACGACTGCGTGGCCAAACACGACTCTAACACCATCATTAAGTTTGCTGACGACACAACAGTGGTAGGCCTGATCACCAACAACGACAAGACAGCCTATAGGGAGAAGCTCAGAGACCTGGCAATGTGGTGCCAGGACAAGAACCTCTCTCTCAATGTGAGCAAGACAAATGAGCTGATTGTGGACTATAGGAAAAGGAAGGCCGAACAGGCACCCATTAACATCAACGGGATTAAAGTGGAGCGGGTCGAAGGTTTCAAGTTCTTTGGTGTCCASAGCACCAACAAACTATCATGGTCCATACACACCAAGACAGTCATGAAGAGGGCACGACAACACATTTTCCTCCTCAGGAGACTGAAAAGACTTGGCATGAGTCCTCAGATACTAAAAAAGATCTACAGCTGCAGCATCAAGAGCATCCTGACCAGTTACCACCGCCTGGTATGGCAACTGCTCGGCATCTGACCGTATGGCGCTATAGAGGGTAGTGCGTACGGCTCAGTACATCATTGTGGCCAAGCTTCCTGTCATCAAGGACCTATATACTAGGCAGTGTCAGAGGAAGGCCAAATAAATTGTCAAATACTCCAGTCACCTAAGTCACAGACTGTTCTCTCTGCTGCAGCACGGAAAGCGGTACCAGAGCGCCAAGTCTAGGACCATTTGGCTCCTTAACAGCTTCTACCCCAAGCCATAAGAGTGCTGAACAATTAATCAAATGGTCACCCGGACAAATTACATTGACACCCCCCCCCTTTGTTTTTACACTGCTGCTACTCGCTGTTTATTATATATGCATAGTCACTTTACCCTACCTACGTGTACAAATTACCTCGACTAACCTGTACCCCCACACATTGACTCGGCATCAGTACCCCCTCCCCCAGTATATACTCTCGTTATTCTTATTTTGTTGTGTTAGTTTTTTATTTTGTAAATATTTTCTTAACTCTACATCTTGAACTGCATTGTTGGATAAGGGCTTGTCAGTAAGCATTTCATGGTAAGGTCTACACGTGTTTTATTCGGCGCATGTGACAAATACAATTATATTTTATTTGATTTGAAATGGAGGGCCGAGGGGTGTGGGAAGGGACTGATTTGCGAGGACAAAGGGCAGGGGTTTTATTTATTCTTCCTGGACTCTCCATGTTTTGCATTAGCACTATTTAGCTTCAGCCCAGTGTCAGGACCTAAGGACCTCAGATTGGGGTTAGAAAGGTGCAAGGACGAAGAGGTGGGGGGTGTCAGGCAGATAATGGTCTTGGTCTGAAGATCCACACCTTTAAAAGAAGCCATTATCCTCACGGCAGGAGAGTTATCAGATCGACCCAGCGCAGGGGCTCTGCAGACCTGCATGCGGCCCACACACAGCCCATCTACATTGGACTCAGACTTGGCTCAGCGTGGGGCCTGGATGAGGCCTGTGGAGCTCAGAAGCACCACACAGGAGTAATGGATAAGGAATCTCCAGTACCGCTGTTACATGGTCACATTTATTTGGAGGTGACGAGGCCAAAGAATGGCAGATTATCTGACAAGAAACATTCATTTTAAGAGTGTGTTTTCCTCTAGAGGAGGTTACTATTACTTTCCGACAATAAACGGCTAAGATTTGAGCCTGTAATTGTGGAGATACACAATGTCAAAGAAAGGGATGTGCATTTTGCTTGTAATACAGCAAAGAGGTGGGCTGGACATTGCTATCAGTGAGATTGTGAGAAACTCATTACCCATTACATATCTAATAGACCCAGCCGCTTCCTTTTGTGGTGAGCACAATCAAACTTTGATCGCCCTTCTGAAATGAAGAGGAGAAACAATGCCTTGCATTCATGGTGCGTCAAGAACCAGAGACCAGATACCCTCCACCCCCCCCCTGTAATTGGCATTGATGCTAGACAGATGATATCCTAACCATTGGAGATTCCCGGATAACGCTGACCCGGGAACAGGGCTCTTTGAGGATCTTCTGTCTGGACACGAGCCCCCTTGCCCTCAATCTGCTATCTCCAGCAGCAATCAAACACTGACCCCCAGGCATCTCTCACAGCCCCAAAACGAGGTTCTGGGGCTGGGGAACAGATGCTGTTGACCCTCCTCTCTCTGGAGGATAAAAGCGCTAATCGCCGGGACTAGAAAGTAAAGAGTGTGGGGTTTCAAAGCCTCCATTATTGTCAACACTAGCACGACAATGAATCCCCCTGGCCTCTCCATGGACGTGCATTATCGGAGGGATGATTTGTTGACCTTAACTCCCTGCCCGCCAATGATTTATTTTACGCTGGCACAGATAAGCTCCCTGACCTCTCCGATCCTAATGGAGTTTTAACCTGTTAAACTCTGAGCGGTTGTTTTGGGTCCTGTACAGGGCCTGCACGTTTTGGGTGAACAAAAACAAAAACAATACATTTCAGGGGGTTATGGCCTGCTTTATTTTTTGCGCTGTAGAAGTCACATTGTTTCTGATACCTTTATTATAATCCCACAGTTCTCACCTTTCTAACAGTACTAAGCATGTGTGTTTGTAGGACGTATAGTTTTGAAACCGAAATGCACTTTGAGGGTAGAAAGGAAAGGGGGATACCTAGTCAGTTGTACAACTGAATGCCTTCAACTGAAATGTGTCTTCCACATCAGAGAGGTGCGGGGGGGCTGCCTTAATCGTCATCCACGTCTTCAGCGCCTGGGGAACAGTGGGTTAACTGCCTTGCTCAGTGGCAGAACGACCGGTTTGTACCGTGTCAGCTCGGGGATTCGATCCAGCAACCTTTCGGTTACTGGCCCAACGCTCTAACGACTAGGCTACCTGCCGGGTAGTATACAATATTATGTGTCGTTTAGAAAATGCCACCAGAAGGAGTCAGAGTTTAAGTTAAGAAGAGCGACAATAGAAGGCCAGTTGATGTATGATACAAACAATCAAAAGTAGTTCCTTCAACAAGGACTACTTAATGAGATCTACTTTTTTAATCCGTCTTTGGATCAAACTCAAATGTTTCCCTGTCTTCCTCTCTTGTGCAAAGCCTTTTAGTGGAATATACTAGGGGATTTAAAATGATCGGATCAATTGTTCCGGAACTACAGTAATTCGGAAAGATGGATCACAGTCCAAAGTGAGACCCAAAATGTGCTGTGGATAGTTAAAATCAGAGGAGCATGTCACTTTAAATGTCAGTTCCCATGGATACTGAAGGTATGCTCTGAAACATGAGGGTAGAATTTTATGAAATATGCAGTATATTCAATAACTTTCTCCCTGGAATATCAGTTCATTCCACTCTTTCTCTATAACAGCAGTGATTCGAGTTGTTTTGACATTGGCCCCATAGCCAGTTAATTGCAACATTTTATTATTGTGTAAATGCCAATATTAAGCGTATTACTCAAAACTTAATGACTCACAGTAATTATGCAATGAAGACTAGTGTTATGGATAGCACTGTCCTCCATCCATGCATGTTATGTAGGTGCTCCATCTTTATAGCAAGCTGTGTTGTGTGCTGTATCATAGTACACAATGCATGCAACAGTGCCAACATAATTGACCCTGATAAAGTAGGGCCCTTATTTTTTACATTTGAGTTATACACTCTTATCCAATGAGTGCATACATATCCGTACTGGTCCCTTTAGGAATCGAACACACAGCTGAGCCACAGGTGGCCTGGAGATGAGCTCACCTTGGGTGTTTTGAGCTGAGGGTATTATTCTCATTGTGTGTAGGAGAACCGAATGTCACCCACACGTTGAAAAAAGAACTTGGATTGTTGACAGTGGTTTTGGCCAGGTACTTGAGCACTTTAGTGAGAGCTGAACACATGACAACGAATGCAGAGTAGCTCTTATGTTGAATAACGGCTGTCATAAATCTGAGGGATGAGGAGGTGGAGACGTAGGCGTGGAGGTGCATAGGAAAAGTGGTTATACTCTCTGATCAGTTGGAAAATAAATTGAACCCGAGGGTGTCAGCGAGAAAGCTGCTACTACCTTCCGAAAATGGCTGGATAGGGGCCTATGAGAACATACAAAAGTCTCACAGCTTTTCTCTACTTACTCTTGTTAACTTATGTGTCACTCCCTGACCTTAGAGATCCTTTTTATGTCTCTATTTGGTTTGGTCAGGGTGTGATTTGGGGTGGGTATTCTATGTTCTATTATTTGTATTTCTATGTTTTGACCGGGTAGGGTTCTCAATCAGGGACAGCTGTCTATTGTTGTCTCTGATTGAGAACCATACTTAGGTAGCCCTTTTTCCCACCTGTCTTTGTGGGAAGTTGACTTTGTTTATGGCACATAGCCTTTAGCTTCACGGTTTGTTTGGTAGGGTTTATTGTTTTTGTCGGCATTTCCAATAAAAAAGGAATATGTACGCTCACCACGCTGCACCTTGKTCTACTTCTTTCAACGGCCGTGACATTATGAATGTTATTGCTGTATGTACAGTGACTAGTTCAATTCTACACACACCTTACACAGTCTTCACATTTTGCTGCCTTTAAATTAAATTTGACAAAATTGGATTAGAAAGAAGTACATATAAACAATACACACACATTGACAGCTTTCTCCTTCCATGACCATGTTTACCCCTGAGTCGAGCTCAGTTACTTTCCCCAACCCTAGAGCCACTTATCGATAGGCGCAGTGGGAAAGTTCTCTAAATAATGCAACCCCCCTCCCTGTTTTCCTATTTCCAAACCAATTCCAAAAAGGAAAATTAGCTCCAAAAGAGAACATCAAGAGGCGTAGGAAGCTACAAGGACACATATTTTTACACCGGCCCAGAGAAAGCGTTAAACCAGTGGGAAGATGACACATAGGCTGCAAGAATAAAACTCCTCTGTTTAGACCTGTTTAATCCTGCTATCACCCGTGGTGACAGCTCTTCTTTTATGTGTTGTCCAAAACAATATTTGTTTTTTTATTGGTGAAAATCACTTCTCTTTAGTGTAGAGAAGTTGTCCTTTCGCCTCGGGAACAAAAACGTCAAATACCGAGGAACTTGAAAGATGACAGTGATCTATGCTATCTCTCCCTGAAGATAAACAGGTGGCTCTGATTCACAATAACAAGGTATGAACGGAGGAGTGTGATTTAACAATAAAGGAGGGAGATCTCCAAATATTACATAAGGCTTTACTATAATGTTTCCTAGACATTGTGTGCTATGATTCATGGTGAAATATGACAACGTAATTTGCAGTTGTCCATCAACTCCTATGCAGCCTCCTTTTACTGTGGTATGGCAACAAGAGATGACGAGTGAATACAAGGTATTGTCTCATAACGAGCAAACTTGCAGATCTATTGAACAAATATGATTGACAACACCACTCTAGCTCTAGCATACTTACTCTGACTGGCTACATGTGCATACACTGTGCAGTTGGACCATCAAACACACAGAGCCCCATTAAAAATGACAACACACCTGGCAATTTCCATCCAGTCACCCTATTCGAGCCAAGTTGAGTGATCCAAACACTAGTCAAATCACAATCACACACCATTACATTTTCTTCCTGTAATGCAAACAATTAGAGCGTTCCAATCAATTGAAAGGCTGACGAAGGGGCTGCAGATGTGGATGGGGAGTGTAGAGTGCATGCTTCTGCATCTGCCGGACAGACATTAGTGAGCTTACTCACAGAGAGCCATTGTTGTGTAGAGGGGTCAATTTGGAACCACGCGGATTGATTTGACCCTATTTCTGAAGAGTTCAACAAAGTGGATAGTTGACCAAGCATATCTAGCTTCATTTAGGACGACAGGCGTAAATTTGCTCTATTGCTAACTCTGGCAGATTTGTGTGGATGTGAATGCTGAAGTGTTAGTAATATTTCTGGGGGTGCGTATAATATAGTTGTCCTGGTATACACAAATGTGTTTCTTACATATCCCATCTCCCCCTGAGACACCCGCAGGGAGCTGGGTGACAGCCACCGCCCCTGGAGCAATCAGGGTTAAGTGCATTGCTCAAGGGCACAGCAACCAATTTTTCACTTTGTCAGCTCTGGTATTCAAACCAGCGACCTTTCATTTACTGGCCCAACACTAACCTCGAGGCTACCTGTCGCCCCAAACAATTTGATTAATGTGCACTGTCCCTGTCAAATTAATTCCATAAATAAATACAACTGGATAGCTCCAACCACGCAATCTGATTGGTCGATGAGCTTTCACAATTGTGTTATATTCCTTAAAAACACCTATAATGCATTTTCTAGTACAACAAGCACTGTGCAGACATTTGTTTACAGTTTGCTTTCTAAGGAAGTGTTGCTAAGAATGATGTCACAAATGTGCGAGAATGGTTCAGCGTGAATTAATGTGTCACAAATTCCTCTGAGCTATAACTATGAAACATTCAACATACATCCATATATCTGCACATACATATACATGAATACGTTATGTTGTGCAGATCTGCACGTCACAATGGCACAGGCTATGCATACATGCATTAATGTAATGTATTAAACATGCATGTCCACACATGTACTGTATATGTAGGAGAACATGGAAATGCCTGTTCATTTTTGCAATGGTAATGGGAAGTGTCATGAAAAGTGAATGTGTTTGAGTGTTAGGAGTGGTAAAGAGAGGTTTTTCTACAGGCTCTTAGATTTGAACAGGTTGACTATCGAGATTTTGAAGGAGTGTGTGTGTGTGTACCTGTGTGTTTATGTGTATGACTGTGCGTGTGTGTTTCGTCACCACCTTTATTTCTCTGCTGTTAATTAAATCTCCCAACAAACGCAAGGGAGAGCTTGCCAGGAACTTTGAGGACAGGTGTGTCGAGCTTCCAGTGCAGCAGGTGGAGGAAATTGGATTTGGTTTCTCCTGAGCCTAACTTTCTGGAGATTGCCGAAGACAGATTTCCCCACAATGGAAAAAAAACATTAAAAAGCCACCTAAAACAAAACAAACATTAAAAGTGCAAAAAGCTAGGTGTGGTGTATTGTGAATATATCAGAACCATAGAACGGTATCTCTGAGGGTTTGATTTTGATTCCTTAGCTTTTTAAACTATAGCACCGAATGTATAGGCCTACTGAGGATGTGGCTGAGCCTAGCAATACAGCAATTGTTGGAATCACTAGATGGAACTGATATAGAAAAACCCTGGGGTGGAGCGGCATTGTTTGATGTGGTCTTGAAAACAATACTGGTGGCCTGGATGATACCAACGACACGGGTGAGGAAGAACCACACAGAGACCCCACATAGCCTGGATCCACACAGATGGAAAGAACCACAATCTTCTTTAGAAGCCCCCCCCCTTCCAACAGCGCTTCCTGTGGCCTCTACCACCACTCCACTGGGGAGCCCACTCTCCAACAGAATGGCAGCTAATGAACCTGTACCTCCATTCCGAAAGCAAACTAGCGTTTTTATAGAACATCGGGCTAGCCATTAGGGAGGGGGGATTATTGAGGGTGTTCATGGAGCCGCACTGCAGTGGCTGTGGTGCAGTTAGCTGCTGAGTTACTCAGATTGGGGAGAAAGTAGTGGTAGTGCAGGACAATGGCCAATGGAGGGGGAATAGATTAGGGAAGATGGCTATTTCTCTGTATATGCAGAGGGATGAGGTTCTATGTAATGTTAAATTAATGTCTAATGTCGTTGATTCTCGTGCATGATTTCTCAAAAATAGGGTAAGTATTAGGACCAAATTCCATACATTCTACAAAAGGGATGCATTTCCTATTACACAGCAAGCTAAAATGACGTTATGAAGCAGAGCAAAGTTGTATTTATGTCACGGAGACGCTGAGTATCGAGAAGCAGGTGCAGGTGAAACGTTTAATAAAACTGCAAACATGAAACGAGACAACATAACAGTAGTGTCTACACTAAACACAGGAACAATACTGACTGAGGAAAGAACCAAAGGGAGTGACAGATACAGGGGAGGTAATCATGAAGGTGATGGAGTCCAGGTGAGTATCATGATGACGTGTAGGTGCAAGTAATGATTGATGCCAGGTGTGCGTAATGATGAATCCCAGAACCGGTGGTTAGTATACCGGCGACTTCGAATGCCGGATGGGAGGAGCGAGAGTAGACGTGACAATTTAGGTTCAAAAAGGTTTTCGAGACGCTATTGTAGTAGTGGTTACGTTATGGTCTTGCCTTCCTCGATGGAATGTAAAATTACAATAGGAATGTCTGTTTGAAAGCTACAATGTCTGTGCTTTCTCTGGGGTGAGGCAGACAACAGCTCACAAACCAAATTTCAAAGAAGGGACTAGATCAAGTATTCAAAATAATACCTAGAGTAAACTACACTGAACAAGAATACAAAAGGCAACATGCAACAATTAACGGTTTTACTGAGTTGCAGTTCGTATAAGGAAATCAGTCAATTGAAATAAATTCATTAGGCCCCAATCTATAGATTTCACATGACTGGGCAAGGGCACAGCCACGGGTGGACCTGGGAGGGTATAGGCCCACCCACTTGGGATCCATGCCCAAACACTGAGGAGCCAGGCCCAGCCACTCCGCACAAATGAGTATTTCCGCACAAAAGGGCTTTATTAAAGACAGAAATACTCCTCAGTTTCATCAGCTGTCCGGGTGGCTGGTCTCAGAAGAACCCGCAGGTGAAAAAGCCAGATGTGGTGGTCATGGGCTGGCGTGGTTACATGTGGTCTGCGGTTGTGAGGCAGGTTGGACATACTGCCAAATTCTCTATAACAACGTTGCAGGCAGCTTATGGTAGAGTAATGAACATTCAATCCTCTTGCAACAGCGCTGGTGGACATTCCTGCAGTCAGCATGCCAATTTCATGCTCCCTCACAAGGTACACTTGTGTAATGATCATGCTGTTTAATCAGATTCTTTATTATGCCACACCTGTCAGGTATATGGATTATCTTGTCAAATGAGAAAATTTTCACTAACAGGGATATATGCACATTTGTGCAAAGAAATTGACAGAAAAGCTTGTTGTACATATGTGTCACGATCGTCTTTAGGTGAAAGAGAGGACCAAGGCGCAGCGTGATATAGATACATCTTCTATTTATTTGAGAAGATGAAACGAACACGAACACTAATACAAACTAAACAAAAACAACAAACGACCGTGAAGCTACAAACGAAAGTGCAGACACAAGCTACTAACGTCAAACATAGACAATTACCCACAACCTACCTAATGCCTATGGCTGCCTTAAATATGGCTCCCAATCAGAGACAACGATAGACAGCTGTCTCTGATTGAGAACCAATCCAGGCAACCATGGACTTACATAAACACCTACACTGAACACAACCCCATGAACTCTACAAAACCCCCTATACAATACAAACACCCTAGACTAGACAAAAAACACACAAACATCCCCCATGTCACACCCTGACCTAACTAAAATAATAAAGAAAACAAAGATAACTAAAGCCAGGGCGTGACAATATGGAACATTTCTAGGATGTTATATTTCAGCTCATGAAACATGGGACCAACACTTTACATGTTGCGTTTATATTTTTCTTCATTATATCTGGAGGAAATTGTCATTGTTAAAATAATGTTGAGACATGATCAGAACTATTGAAAAGTATGGAAATCCATGCAGAAAGTTGCCTTAGTCTGTTGTGAAATTAATATAAGGTCAAGCTGCATTTACATTGAGGTAATTCCCCTACTGAGGTTAGACTTCAAATCACCATGGGAGCAAGCAAACTTTCCACTTTTTATAATGAGGGTAAATGGTGTTAGCGATGCTTGGTCACATACATGAAATGTTTTTCTTCAAGTCACCTCAAACACCGATAAATCATGCAAAGGTACGATTCCAAAGAGAGAGGAGACCGGGAACTTTGAGAATGAGTAAGCAACTCAAATGAAACCTCTGTGGGCTCTTTCTTGGATAATACCACACATTTTAGAAATCGTAGGTCCATTACACACATTTTAGTGGGAAGAGGTCTTGATAAGTCTACTTGAACCTGCTCACTGACTACATCCACTGTTCCATTTCATAAGACATTGTCCCATGCAAGGCAAATGTTATGCTAAATTCAATCGGCTTCATTCGTCATGCTGTAGAACACCAACTGAGTCTTTCTAGTACATGGGACGTGACCAAGACTGCTTCTGTTATTCACAAGCTTTTGTAACCCCCGAAACACACTTACCTGCCCTGTGTATTCATGTATTCATGTATTTGCACAGCACTCCCCCATGAATGTGCATTCAGCTGATTGGATTATAAAGAAAAACCCAAACACAAAAGGTATCACAACCCTAGTCCATATTTATAACTTGAAGTGTTACAGAGGTGAAAGCAGTACTATTCGTGTCTCTACATCATGGCTCTGACCCGTGTCTCTTTGGATTTGCAGATAGAGAAACCCGATGCGCCACGGCTTCAGTGATTCCTCCTATTCTCTGCCTGATTTGGTTGCTGTCTAAGGCCAGACCAACTGCCTAAGTCACTATCTATCACCGAGCAACGGGGAGACAGGAGTCCTGCTGAAGTTGCCATAGCAATATGATCCCTTTAATGACGGCAGATCAACCAGTAGAGCGTATCCTTAACTGCGTCCCTCTGGTCACCGTGCTGCTTATCACCCGGGTGACAAATGCAATATATATTTAGATAAGACAGCCCTGGGTTCCGACATAACAAACCTTCCCTCACACCGCGATTGTACATTGTCATAACGTACCATCTTTGACATTCAACTTAGTATAATTGCGTTTAGCTGAAAAGACACTAAAACTAAGACTGTCACCATGATAATACCAACAATAATAATAATGGTCATTATTAGAATCAATGTTACAGAGACGTCAATCCACTAAATTACACACCCCAGTCTTGCCGAAGAGCTCCATACTTTGTTTGGGAAACAAAAAGGGGTTCTGCCAGGCTGATGCGAGCCTTCGTTAAACTGTAATTGGTATTTGGTGTGATTAATGGATACCTGCAACTGACTTATATGAAAAAAGTAACCTGCAGAGAAATCTTGCGACGAAACTTTTGCCTCACGAGTCGTGTTCGGGCATGGGGGGGTCCTTGTGCCCTGTCATGTCGCATTGTGTGCCGCATTGTCTCTTTGGGTTTGGCCAGCTCTTTGGGATTGAGATGGGGAGTAATTTAATTATTTCCATTGTCAAGTAGTCGCTTAAATTTTTTCCTCTCGTCGCCTGATCATTATTTTCCCATTTCGCATCCATTTCATCTGAGATAATGTATCTCTGCCCGCTTTAATGAAGTGATAATTCCATGATAATTAACATAACCTTGCACCAAAGCAAATTTGCCTAATGGCTGTTGTTTTGATAGTCAGAGTTGGTGGAGGGGAGGATGGGATGCTGCGATGGGAGGAACTGAGGGAAAGCGCCAGACTGGGAGAAGGAAGAAACAGAGAGGAGAAGTGCTTGGGTGGCGAGGGGTGGAGAAAATATGCTTTGTGACCTGGTGGATTGGAGATTGGAGGAGCACCTGGTTTGTTCCATTCAGCAGTTCAAATAATGGGGTCCTGACGGGTCAAATTGATGCCCATTTCCATGCCTGGGAGAGTGTCCATTACTGTGCCCTCGCATTGCCTAACTAAAAATATGACTGGCTGGGAATGATGAGGCCAAGTGAGAGGGGCCACAGACCGAGGAATTGTCCCTGACATTTTATTTGTGCGAGGTATCATCTTTGACATTTAATTTGTTTGATATTTGTGTGATTCACACCTCTCTCCTATTCTGAGACCTCAGTTTAATTTGCCTGAACCCTGCATTTAAACATCCACAATCCCCATCTTGTCAACCAAACCGATCGGGTCACACACATACGCACACCCATTGTTGTATTCCCAGCTTTGCTGTACGAAAGCCGTAAATTTATAACCCAGTCTGAATGAATGTTTGCGACATCCATTCMCCCCCCCCCCCCCCCCCMACACAGCGAAGCTCTTCCAGGACTCAGGAGATTAATAATGCCATTCAGAGCAAGACGCTTTCATCGGTGGCACACAGGTCAGCGGCCATACCTGATCTCGTTTTTCTGATAACTTTAGTCAGGGTTTATCACCACCACATTCATTGCGTGAAAGTATTCAGCTCTGTGGAGGATGTCAGAGCATTTGTGTCCGTCCCGGGCCCTGCCGTCGGCAAAAAACTCCATCTGTATTCATAAACTCTGCTGCCTTGATCTTAAGTAGTTTACTGTCACTTTACTCAAGGTCAAAATACATTTCCTACTATCACTGCACCATTACAAAATATCACACACTTCACATAAGAGATTATCTACTCGTGGAACAGAGCATGAAAGCGAGTAACTTGATATAACCTCTGGGGTCCAGATGTTGACTTATCAGTGCATTATGTCTGTCGGAGTGATTACATAGCATTTAGAATTAACATAGCCAATCAGACTGCAGTAACAAAGTACTGTATTACTGAATATGCCTGCTATACACAAATCAGAACTTAATAGTAGAACATGGAGATGTATCAGTGTCCGAAGTCCCACCCAGCTGACTACTTCAAAATGGTGAAATCTGTACATTGCGCTGTCCATGCTAAAACAGGTTTTGGGCCAAGTTTTATCCAACTCTATGAGTAGAAAAAGTGTGCTATTAAATGCTTCTAATCGCACTGGCAACCACATTGAGGATCTGGCTTCATAAGTGTTGATAGACATTATGTTATAAAGAGTAGTGTTTTCTCCAGGAACTGTTTCTAATATCTACCTACAGCTACTGCTAAAATACACATTGGCTGTAGGTTTTTCACCTCTCCTTGAAGGCTCTGCCCATCAAACTAGACCTGACAGCCAAGTCAATTTTTTTAATGTTTTAGTCCATGCTGTATTTTGAGGTATGGTATCAGAGCAATTGGGGCCATAAAGATTTTCGTAATTTTTCTATAATGTTGTTACATATGCACCATGGAGTTGATCAATTACATTGTACTCACAGCTTGGCTTGCCCATCTTCACAGTGCAACATCAAATAAAATAGGATTTGTCACATGCGTCGAATACAACAGGTGTAGACCTTACCGTAAAATGATTACTTACAAGCCCTTAACCAACAATGCAGTTCAAGAAATAGAGTTAACAAAATATCTACCAAATAAACTAAAGTAAAAAAAATATATTCAATCAAAAAGTAACCATACATTTACATAACAATAACAAAGCTATATACAGGGGGTACCGGTACCGAGTCAATGTGCGGGGGTACAGGTAAGTCRAGGTAATTTGTAAAGTGAAAATGCTTAGATAATAAACAGCGAGTAGCAGCAGTGTAAAAACAAAAAGGTGGGTCAATGTAAATAGTCCGGGTGGATTAATTGTTCAGCGGTCCTATGGCAGAAGCTGTTAAGGAGCCTTTTAGTCCTAGACTTGGCACTCTGGTACCGCTTTCCTTGCGGTAGCAGAGAGAACAGTCTATGACTTTGGTGACTGAAGTCTGACAATTATTTTGGCCTTCCTCTGACACTGCCTAGTATATAGGTCCTGGATGACAGGGAGCTTGGCCCCAGTGATGTACTGGGCCGTACGCACTACCCTCTGTAGCGCCTTACGGTCAGATGACCGTAATGCCTTTCAAAGCACTTCATGGCTACCGACATGACTACTGACATTTAGGCAGGTTACCTTCGCTTTCTTGGCGGTCTGTTTGAAACATGTAGGTATTACAGACTCGGCCAGTGAGAGGTTGAAAATGCTAGAGAAGACACTTGTCAGTTGGTCTGCGCATGCTTTCAGTACACGTCCTGGTAATCCGTCTGGCCTGCGGCTTTGTGAATGTTGACCTGTTTAAAGGTCTTGCTCACATTGGCTACGGAGAGCATGATCACACAGTCGTCAGGAACAGCTGGTGCTCTCATGCATGCTTCAGTGTTGCTTGCCTCAAAGCCAGTATAAAAGGCATTTAGCTCGTCTGGTAGGCTTGCATCACTGGGCATCTCGGGGCTGGATTTCCATTTGTAGTGGGTAAAAGTTTGCAAGCCCTGCCACRTCCGATGAGCATCAGAGCCGGTGTAGTAGGATTCAGTTTTAGTAGGGTATTGACACTTTGCCTGATTGATGGTTCATCTGAGGGAATAACGGGATTTCTTGAAAGGGCCCTGATTAGTGTTCCGCTCTTTGAAAGCGGCAGTTCTAGCCTGTAGCTTGCTGCAGATGTTAACTGTAATCCTTGTCTTCTTGTGGGAAATGTACGTATGGTCACTGTGGGGATGACGTCGTCAACGAACTTATTGATGAATCCCGTGACTGAGGTGGTATACTCCTCAATGCACTTGGATGAATCCCGGTTACATATTCCAGTTTGTGCTAGAAAAACAGTCCTGTAGTGTAGCGTCCRCGTCATCCGATCACTTCTGTATTGAGCGAGTCACTGGTACCTCACGCTTTAGTTTTTGCTTGTAAGCAGGAACCAGGAGAATATAATGGTCAGATTTTCCAAATGAAAGGCGAGGGAGAGCTTTGTATGCATCTCTGTGTGTGGAGTAAAGGTGGTCTAGAGTGTTTTTTCTCTCTGGTTGCACATGTGACATGCTGGTAAAAATGAAGTAAAATGGATTTAAATTTGCCTGCATTAATGTCCCTGGCCACTAGGAGCACTGCTTCTGGTTGAGCATTTTCTTGTTTGCTTATGGCCTTATACAGCTCTTTGAGTGAGGTCTTAGTGCCAGCATCGGTTTGTGGTGGTAAATAGACGGCTACGAATAATATCGCTGTGATCTCTCTTGGTAGATTGTGTGGTCTACAGTTTATCATGAGGTATCCTACCTCAGGCAAGCAATTCCTTGTGACTTTAATATCAGACATTGTGGACCAGCTGTTATTGACAAATAGACACACACACCCGCCCCTCCTCTTACCAGACGTAGCTGCTCTGTCCTGCCAAAACACGGAGAAGCCAGTCAGATCTATATTAACTGTGTTGTCGTTCACCAAAGTTTCGGTGAAACATAAGGTATTATAGTTTTTAATGTCCCGTTGGTACGATAGTCTTAATCGTAAATCTTCCAGTTTGTTTTCCAATGATTGCACTTTGAACAATAATACCGACGGTGGTGATGGTTTACCTACTCGTTGTTTAATTATTTTCTTTTCTACACATTTTTCTCCCAAATTTCATGGTATCCAATTGGTACCACTCCCGTACGGACTCGAGACAGGCGAAGGTCGAGAGCCGTGTGTCCTCCGAAACACAACTCAACCAAGCCTCACTGCTTCTTGACACAATGCCCACTTAACCCGGAAGCGACCCGCACCAATGTGATGGAGGAAACATCGTACACCTGGCGACCGTGTCAGCATGCCAGGCCCGCCACAGGAGTCACTATGTGCGCCTGTCCCATGGGTCTCCCGGTCGCGGCCGGCTGCGACAGAGCCTGGACTCGAACCCAGAATCTCTAGTGGCACAGCTAGCACTGCGATGCAGTGCCTTAGACCACCGCTCCACTCGGGAGGCCCATTGTTGGCAAATTCTTACAAGTTACCCCACCCTCCTCCCCTGTCTTTTCGTCATACTGATGATGTGGATTTGGGCCTTGTCTAGACAAAGCAGTATATCCTCAAATTCGGACTCATTAAAGGAAAAATCTGTCCAGTTTGAGATGAGTAATCGCTGTTCTGATGTCCAGAAGCTCTTTTTGGTCATAATGGTAGCAGCAACATTATGTCCAAAATGAGTTATAAACAATGCGAAAAAACTAACAAAATAGCACAGTAGGTTAGGAGCCCGTAAAACGACAGCCCTCCCCTCCGGCGCCATTATTATATACTGAAACAATAAAAATGGCCGCAATGTGAAAAGATCAGATAAGCCCAAAGCCTCTGAGGGAGAGGGAGAGTATAATTAATAGCATCAGGTTTGAGGCAAACAAAATTTATGTTTTCTTGTGGAGGGAAATTATTTCCCTCATTGCTATAAGTTTGCTGCTGGGGTGCGGACTTGATGATTGGACCAATTTCCCAAGCAGAGGAACTGTATTGTATTTTCCTTTCTTCGTTTAAAGAAATACAGATCCTAAATGTGCACAAAAAATGATTGGTCTACGGCTCAAATGTAGTTTAAGTTATAATACAACAATACAAAAGAAAAAAAGACTGACAGGAAAAACAAAAAAATAACAGAAACACAGCAAGACAGAAAAAAAGACAGTTTCGCAAAAATGTGCCTGTCGACCAAAGGGCTGCAACAAAAAACGTTACAGCTCATCTCATTTAAGTCAGGGAAACATCTTTCAGCCCCTTCAGTCCAGCTGTGGCTGATTGTGCCGAAGACAATAGTGTGAGACATGGTGGTCGCTCATTAAAAGCTCCAATTTGCAAGAAGAGAACAATGGGCATTGGGCCCAAACATCGTTACAAAGCTTCACAAAGCGCAGGCAGCCGCAGGTCCCTTTTACTCAGGGTTTTGTATTAATTAAAGAGCTTATCCATTTTTTCCTTTAAAAAGGGACTGAATAATTTAAACATCTGGGGGTCAGATCYCATTAACCAAGGTGACATCATCAGATCTCCATTATGGTGGCCGTTTTATAGAGTTTTGGCTAGGCGCTTGGGGGCGTTCAAGGGGGCATTTCAGGGATGGGGAGAGTTTGTAGAGTATAGTTTACCATGGGAAACATAATATTTAAGGACATGGCCTGGTCATTTAACGTAAGAGCATTTTTTTCACTACAGTGACTGCCTTTATCCACAAGGCACCAGCAAATACGGTAACTACTTAAAATATAGCTATTTACTTTGTATCACACCTGAATAATTAATAAAAGTAGTAAATTAGTAGTACTCAAATATTTGAGTCCGGGACTCGTGACTTGACTCAGACTCAAATATATAACACTAGGGACTTGGGACTTGACATGGATTCGAGGTTTAGTTTAGACTACATCACTGCTTCCAGGTACCTCCTACTGATTTCAGCACAACCTTTATCAGAGGAAAATGGGCCAAGATTGGACCCCTGATGGTTAATTGAAGACTTATTAACTTTGCTCAAAGACGACTGCGAGAAATGCTAATTTGACCGTGGGGCAAGTATGGGTCCTTCACGTGTCCTTCAATGTTTTAAACAAATTATGGGTATTATCCCTGTCTTTATCATTAAATAGATCCCGTTGAAACCTATTTCATTTGACCTGCGCCTCCCCTGCGTGATTCTTCTCCGTGGATACAGCGAAGCGCTCCTCTGGGAATTCCAGTGTATTCCGACATATTTTATAATGAATAATTAATGATGAACYGATGTCTAGCGTTGGGTAAAACAAAGTGGAAGTGACACCGTTTAAGTTGGAGCACTTCCTCCATCTCAATCCTAATGAGGTGTTCACGTCGGATTATGTAACACAACCAGATTCTTCTTCTATTGCATGTGTAGAGGCAACCGCTCCAGCTGTATTTCTACGCCATCGTTTTTGTAACTTAAAATGCAGCGTTCTCATCAACATGACTGCATTTATCGCCACAATCTTTAATTCAGCTGGATGGTTACTCACAAATTCTTCAGTGTTATCTATATCATAACATTGTTCTCGGGCACTCCGATATTGATTATTGTTTCAATCTTCTTCATCACGACCCAGGAAAAAGACAACTACCACTTTAAACTGTAAAGGCTTTCATACTTGATTGCTAGACTGACAAAAAGTCTTATATAGCACGATTCAGACAAAGAGGAATAACTGTTTGTTCTGTGCTCATGTAAAGTGTTGTACACTTTATTGCTAGAAAAGATAAAGAAAACAAATTGCTACATCTATGAAAACATTCATATATTTCAAAAGTTAATCATTTTTGATAATAATTTTGTCATGTACTAAAATAATCCTCTACAAGATTAATCAAAACTGCTTCTTTCCAAGGGACTGAGGATTGGTGATATGACAAAAAGCTTTTAAGTAAACTTAAGTTCGGAAGAAGTCCAATTTAAATTACAGTATGTAGTATAATGGAGGAAGGATTTGCCTGATTTGCAAGCCTTCTTCAAACACATTTTCATTACTGGGACAACACAACCGGTAAAGTAAAGTTAAAATAACGGTAATGGCTACTGAGAAGACCTTGCTGATTGGGCCTTCCTGCAGGGGGAAGTTGCATGGTCCTATTGCAGATCTGATAGCCAATGAGTGTTCAGGATGTGCTCTCTAGCACTTGTTGGAGTGTCCATTAGATAGAATACAGTACACACTCTCTTACAATATGTATAGGCCTGGGTCAAATTATATAAAATGCTTGAGCTACGCTTGAGTAACCAAGTGAACCAATGGATCCAATGGAATAGTCCCAAAAGGGAAAACTCAGTGAAGTACACCTCAAACACCTTTTGGCCCAGGTCTGGTACGACTATAGGACTATAATCTATTATGCATACCCAAAGTCTATTGAGTTACTTTTAGTCCCTCTTCAAGCATTCATGGATGTGTGTGCTTTAACCAAGGTCTGGTTCTGTGCTCCACCTTAACACAACCAGAGACTCTCCAGACAGGCAAATTAAGGAGGCAACCCTCTTCAAATTGCGTTGCATGTTGATAGAGGCCAAGTAGACACTGCCGGATTGGAGCATCCATCAATTGGACCCCTGAAAGCATGACAGGAAAGCTCAGGAACAGGCCAGGACTGAGCTGACTGACGACCCCCCCCCCCCGCCCCTCTGTTTTAACACAGCTTCCAGTCCTTGTGGTATTAATATAACTTTTTTTGGTTGTTAAAGAAGCAAGGCTGCAAGGAGGCAAAGCAGCAACAGGCATGGGGCACCCCGGGTGTGCAGTGTTAAGCATCAATGAATGGTCAAACAGTCCAACACAGGGGAGGAAGTTGGCGGTCTCCATCCCCTGGGCTCCATATTGATGAGACGGCACCACACGGCAGCCAATTACAGCCACTCTCAGACAGATGCCTTCGGTCCACCACAACCTCCCACCGTAGATTCATCCACCCCCCTCCATCCCTCCATCTATTCATCCCAATTCCCATCTCTCCTCAGCCAGTATCCATTCATAATTTCCTGCTGATTAAATCTATACTATAAACATTAGCTTGTGTGTATGTCTCAAAGTTCAACCATTACGGAATAGGCATAGATAGACCCACTCAGAAGTGTGAATCTAATGCATGTCTGCCGTACACCCAACAAATTGCTATAGTTGCCCCCCTCGAGTGTTGCAATTTCAATCTGTTTGTCCACCCCAACCAGGCCTCTGTTTTATTGCCTGGTTTCTTTTTCATATGCAACACAATGACAACTCATTTATTTTCAGTTGACCCATTATCAATGAGCAAACGAGATGAGAACCCCGGCGGGTTGGGGTCAGGGCCTCCACTAAACATGGTGTGACAGATCCCTAAAGAGAGTGTGTCTGATGCATCAGCAATCATCCTCAAAGGGCCAGCTTATTGCCACAAAAGGTAGCAAATGAATCCAGTCAGCAGTGTCCAAATGCATTTTTTTAAATAACACCCGAATGAAAGGGTAGACAAAAACCGTAGAGGGACTTTCAAAATTGCCACTAATTTCCAAATTTGTCACCCATTGTAGTGCCTTTTACTTGAATTTGAAATGATAGCGTGTTGGAATTTGCTTCCGACTGCTGTGCCCTGGACTTCGATAAATGACAGCATTGCTTTTTGCTACAAATGGAATATACAGTTTTTAACAACAGTGGAAAATAATGGCAGTTTTCCAAGATGAAATTGTCTGATGCCATCCAGTTGTATTGCAGTTATTGTGAATGAAGTTGTGGGGCATCTGCTGTTCTAGCAACGACAGGAGACCTTGAGGAAATGGACGTGCAAACCGACATAAAATTACAGTTTTTATGACTGACTGAGATGTACCAGACAAAGGCTTCAAAATGTTTCACATGGATTCTTGCAGAAGAATAATAAAATAGAGAGAAATTGTAGAGACCAACCACATTCCACATGCTTCTCTTGTGCCCTATGGAATACAACATTGTAAGTCATGCGTCATGCAACGTGGCTAAAGGAAACCGTCTGAATTTTGCATGCGAAAACCACATGTTGCCTTCAGAGACTATTCCTCAACTGAAGTTCTCATCTTCAACCTTACCATTTCTGGTAATACACAGCCAAATGAATAATTGAAAGAACAAAGTGAAAAACTACAGGTAATACATGTCAATACATCAAAAATAGAGTAGATGGCAGAGCAATACAAATATATTATGATGGAGCATACAAAAATACAGATTATAGGAGTCAGATATGAAACAAGAATAACCCATTCCTTTTAAAACAGTCAAATGTCCTATCCAACCACTACCCGGTCCATCCCTTTGTCTCTTAGATCTCTGCACTATTGAAAGCAGACACAATATTCAGAATGCATAGCTGCTGTATGCGATGGCTCATTAATTGTCCATTACAAAGAAAGAGGCAGAGAGGGCTACCTGCCGGGCATCAAAGCAGCTACTTTATTGGAGGTCCTGAAAACAAGGCCTTTAAAAGGGGAAGCTTGCTCTTAGTGCTGAGGCTATATTCAACACACTCTGAGTGGGCTGTCTTTGTTCGCCCGCTGTGGCCTGAATGTACAATGAGCCTCTGGGGTAGTGACCTGAGATCCCTGAGTGTCGGCCCTTATTGGTAGTCCAACAGCAAACCGCAGACGCACCAGCTCATGTATATATGCAAACAGACAGACAGGCAGACATGCACGCACAATCACTAAGGTATACGCATGATCACATGCTCATGCATAGGGACTGAGTGACAGAATGCTCTCACCAGCCGATTTGGCCCCAAAAACTTTTTTCTCAACATGATCGGCGGCTGGGTGGAAATAAAAAGATTCCGGGGGTTTTTACATTGACATTTTAGTTATTTAGCTGACAATGTTATCCAGCGCAACTTGAAGTAGTGAGTGCATTAATTTTTCGTACTGGTCCCCCATGGGAATCAAACCCACAACCCTGGCATTGCAACCGCCATTCTCTACAACTGAGCCACACGGGACCCAGTTCTCATGATCTGGCAGCTAAAACCGGTGGGCAGACAAAGAAGTGGCCCAGTTTGAGAGAGAGAGAGAGCAAACAGGTGCCGATGGGGGTCTGGGGACCTGGGAATCATTGTGGCTTGGCTGGTATTCAGGGTGCATCAGGGGTGGTTAGTACAATGCATTGGCCGATACAACGGGGGCCGTGACTGGAATTAATTGGCTGTTATTGAGCCTATTGCCAAGGTTACTGGCGAGAATCAAATAGAGGAATGTCACAGGAAGTGTTCCATTCAAAGCACAGTATCCTTGGTCACTTGTTATGCCAAGGAAATGCTAATGACGGTGTAACCTTGCAGAACGTTGAGAAGCACCGCACAGAACAGAACTTCCAGGTATCAAGGAGCTAAAGAAGGAATGATCTGACAGAACTGGCAGTGTGTGAATTGCTTGAATTATGAAATATCTTTCCTACTCCATTCCAACAGATTACCAGTCAGTCCTGTCAACAACAAAATAAAATATAATAACTACCGACACGTTATGGAACTACAGTATTTTGCTAACACAGGTCACAGTGGGAAAAACATTTCTGATCATTAAATAGATGCGTAATGAACTAACTAATAAACTCTGTTCACTTTAAGTCACACGAGAGGTTTATCAATATGAATATGAGGTTGGACCCAAGTAATTATGAATATGTCTCAAATGAGTGGTTTTGAAAATGAATTTAAGAGCGAAATGAGATGAACACATGCTGGGGAAAAGAGTGAAGAGGAAGGGTTGCTGCTGGGGTATCAGTGAGAGAGGTTGTGAATGAGGTGCACGTGTGTGTGTTTGTGAGTGACATTGTGTAGTACCGGTATGTGCAGTCAGCGAACTAAAAGCTTTACACAATTTAAAGAGACAGATGATTCTTCAGAGTGTTTGTGATCACCGGGCAGCTCTCGGATGAAAGTGTTTACCGAACCTCCGATTAATGAAATCGTCTCCAGTGAGAGACCGCTCAGGTGCTGGCTAACCGAGTGCGTCCTACTCAACAAGGACGTTAGTCAATGCTCCCTACCCTCAGTGTGTGAGAGTGGCCTCCCTCGCTCTGCCTCACCCTTCCTCCCTGACTCAATCAATCAGTGTAACATGTACTTTCCATACATTTTTTTGTATGTATTTGTTGTCAATGTTTTGGTGTCAAACTGGTGGCAGTTGTGAACAAAGTCAACAGTTGGAAGTATTGCATAGTTAATTGAAAATAATGCCATTGTATTGTTGATTAGATGCTTTTTTTCATTAATTAGACTACTTTCTCTTCAACCATATGGTTTATTACTAGAAACTCATGGACAATATGACACAGATATATTTAAAATATTATAATATTTATTAAAGTTATTCAAGTATAAATTACTAAAGTTACAATAGACTGCCATAGATTTTCTGTTAATTACAAAATTACTGAAGTCTGAACTTTGGAAATTATCGGTAGGTTTGCAACCCTATCTCTGAATGCAGTAAGGCACAATTTCATCTATGGCAGTCTATTGTAACTTTAGTAATTTATACTTGAATAACTTAATAAATATTATAATATTTTAAATATATCTGTGTCCATATTGTCCATGAGTTTCTAGTAGAGATAGAACATATGGTTGAAGAGAAAGTAGTCTAATTAATGAAAAAAAGCATCTAATCAACAATACAATGGCATTATTTTCAATTAACTATGCAATACTTCCAACTGTTGACTTTGTTCACAACTGCCACCAGTTTGACACCAAAACATTGACAACAAATACATACAAAAAATGGTATGGAAAGTACATGTTACACTGAGACCCTCATATTAAACACCAATGAATGGTATTCACTAGGTCAATGGTTTGTATTTAGGGTAACGTTTCACAAAATTCTATTTTAAAATCATCTTATTTATTTAATTCATATATTTGTAATGTGATAAGGCCACAGAGGGCCAGAGATAATTACAGACACATGTGACAATCTGAAGTTCCCTAAAGGGCCACTAGATGTCCTGTGTTAGATGACATAAAATCATTGAAAGATACCAAGTCATTGAAAGTTACCCAAAATCTGGTAGTTTACTGGTTACCTTTGAAAGTTTCCAGTAATATACCCTCCGTTTGCAACCCTATTCAGAGCTCACCGGGTCGCTAGACTTTATAGAGCACGGCTACACACCGTAGCAATGTTATTCATTGAGTTGGGCTCAATTCAAAATCCTATGGCCCTCTGTTCATAAACAAATGTATAAGCTTATTGATAGATTACCTTGAGCTCTTTAGTGAGCACCCGACCAGAAAATGAGTTGAGCTAGCTTTCATCACAAGAGGAGTGTGTGTATAACGAGAAAAGAATGCCACGTGCACCTAAATATTCGCTTTCATTGATGCGCGTTTATATCTACGCTCGCTATCCTATGAAGTGCTTTATTCATTTTGGAGAAAGGTTAGCAGGTTGAACGGCGGTAATAGGGCCTTGTCATGTTTTGATGCAAAGTGCTTGGAAAAATACCTGAAGGGATAATCAATTCTTCATAAATTGAATTCTATTACCATTAAACGACCCTACTGTTTCGTTTAATAGTACCTTCCCTAGCGCACAGGCTAACCTTATATAGAGATCCTAAGTCTAACACTAATGTCAACATTACGTTAAAGACAAACCGTTTCATCATGGAGTAGGTGGGTACTTTGGGAACGCACTCAGGTGGAAGCGATATATCGTTGCGGTCTGATGAAAACCTACATTTTTCCCAATTTAAATTTTGTTGATTGTACTCTGAACATTTCATGACTCAAGGACCAGGAAAATGGATTCAAAATAGCTTTCTGTTTTGGAGATGAGGTTTTCATCAGTCAGCTATGATATGCTAAAATTGCCAGCACAAATTAGCAAGCAATGTTTTTCAGCCGACTGTAGCACTAGACAGACCAGACATTTCCATCAGTCGGGATTATGCTGCAATTAAACTAGTGTGCTTTCCAAAAAATGAGAGCCGCCACATGCAATAGGCCCTAATTGCAGAGTAAGTACTGCCACCTGGGAACGGCTGGGTGACGAGCTTTGCCGGGATAGTACTTCGCATTCAGGGCACAGTCCATGTGATCAGAGAGAAATAACATGGAAGGTGCAGCATTGTGATTACCTCGCTTTACGTAGTAGAATGGGTTATCCCAGATCGGTGATGCGCATATATCAGCATGGTTGCATTTAGACAGGCAGCCCAATTCTGATCTTTTTTCCCCCACTGTTGGTMTTTTGACCAATCACATTAGATCTTTTCACATCAGATCTGATCTGATTGGATGATTAGCAGGATGTGTGAGCAGAACCGGTCAGCTTAAATCAGTGTTTCCCAAACTCGGTCATCGGGACCTTTAAAGGGTACACTACACAGCTGATTCAAAGCTTGATGATTGGATGGTTATTTTAATCAGCTCTGTAGTGCTAGGGGAAAAAAACTAAACGTGCACCCCTTGGGGTCCCGAGGACCAAGTTTGGGAAACCCTGGCTTTAAAAAAAAAATCACCAAACTAGGTAGGCATGATTATTACTAGCATCTAATTGGTGCAATTTCAGCGGATGTGGCTTTCCTGGTTCCCTTTCTGAACTGGCTTTGCTTTATTTGTCACTTTAAATGATAAAGAGTCTAATCCTGTTACTTTGTGGACTCCAGGAAGAGTAGCTGCTGCTTCCGCAACAGCTCACGATCCCAAAAAAACACTAAATACTAATCATAGGAGTCTAACCATCTTAAATCCATGGCCTGGTTGTTCTAGGAGCTTAGCAGGGAAATCTATAGTGTCTTTATACCTCCCTTGGCAGTGGGTCTCCAACCTCACCGAGGTCATTCTCCCCGCCGTCCTCAAGCCATCTCCCTATGGATGAGGTGTGTTCCACATTGACAATTTGCCATTAAGTAGAGAGTCTGGGTAGAAAGAGCTGCTTCCCGCAAGGCGAGGGGAGGCTCCTGCCTTGTCCAGGTTGACCTCAGTTTCAAACGGAGCACGTATCAAACTGCCGAGACAGCGGTCACCTCGCTGTCGTCCGTGTGCCTCGAAGAGAGCCTTGCCCTCGCCCTAACGTCCCTTAATTACTGCCGAGAAGACTTCATGGTTGTAGTGCCTACTGCTCCTCGAGGGAGGGGGGGGACGGTGTAAACAAAGTGATGATTGAGACATAATATTTACACCTTTGGCCAATTACTCACATCCGTAATCTACAATTGGCTGTCTGGAGAGTCGAATACATGTCTAAGGTCTTGAAATTGAAACATCATTAAAGTGCAGCTAAAATCTAATTCTCAGTGTCCACCACTCAATTCTGAGGTAATAAATGATTCTCCTTTTCTTCATGGATTCTGAATAACTTAATCCATACAAATGTAGCGCCAAGTGATTCTAAATCGGGGACATTGATTGTCTGCATACCGGTGAATCCTTCCCACACTTTGTTATAATGCGAGGTGTGGAGGGTGTTATGAAATTGGTGAAGTAATATTTATTTACAACCATATATCAATTATTTTCCTCTTGGTTGGCTCCAAATTACCCATTGTTGACTTAAAGTGAGGTCACTCGTCCACATAAATTACGGCAACTAAGGCCATGGCAGCTTCTCACTGCTTTCTCTTTTTTTCCCCCACTTTCTCCGTCAGTTCCATATTAACAATCTAAGGCGACAGCCATGTAATAATGGTTTCTTGGGGGAAAGGAAGCAGGCTAAGGCCGGGATGATTTCATCATGGCCACATGTTGGCTTGACACCTCACATTGCTGCAATCGGATCTAAGTGAATGTCCAGTACAGATGACACATGATGTCATAGCCTGACAGATCATCCGACTGTCCTTGGAATTGAAGCATCGGCAGAGGAATGTCTATTACCAGGACGTCAAGGTCATATTAAACTTGGTTCACAGAACTGGTCAAAATAACATTGGAAGGCCTACAGTAGCTGGAAAAACACAACATTTTGATCTTCTATGACAGGGATTATCAATTAGATTCAACCGCGGGCAGATTTCTTTTCTTGAGTGGATGGTCGGGGGCCGGAACATAATTACAAATATAATTTGTAGATTGCAAATTGACCACAAAAAGTCCAAACAGATAAAATGTTTGACTAAAAGATAATAATTTCAAACCTTCCTTACATTTGTATATGATCACGTCCACTCTATTATGCATGGGAATACTTGGGAACAGATTTCTGAAATTAAAATCACTTGGAGCCGATTTCCTGGTGTTTTTAAAGTTGTTATTATTTGTATTATTTTTTTCTCAGAAAACATGGGGGCCAAATTAAACCAGTTGGGGAACCCTGTTCTATGATATGGCATGTCTGGAAAATGCCTCAGTTAGACTCATGAAGTGTAATGAACTTAAAATGCCTCAGTCAGACTCATGGAGAGTAATGCATAGTTATTATTTTGAATTTCGGGTGATTTTCGTTGTTAAACACCTGAAAGAAACAGTTCGATGTGAAAAGGCACTAAATATAAATGTTTTTGCTTAAATGTTACACTTCTGGCCTCCCGGGTGGCGCAGTGGTCTAGGGCACTGCATCGCAGTGCTAGCTGCGCCACCAGAGTCTCTGGGTTCGCGCCCAGGCTCTGTCGCAACCGGCCGCGACCGGGAGGTCCGTGGGGCGACGCACAATTGGGCTAGCGTCGTCCGGGTTAGGGAGGGTTTGGCCGGTAGGGATATCCTTGTCTCATCGCGCTCCAGCGACTCCTGTGGCGGGCCGGGCGCAGTGCGCGCTAACCAAGGGGGCCAGGTGCACGGTGTTTCCTCCGACACATTGGTGCGGCTGGCTTCCGGGTTGGAGGCGCGCTGTGTTAAGAAGCGGTGCGGCTTGGTTGGGTTGTGCTTCGGAGGACGCATCGCTTTCGACCTTCACCTCTCCCGAGCCCRTACGGGATTTGTAGCGATGAGACAAGATAGTAATTACTAGCGATTGGATACCACGAAAATTGGGGAGAAAAGGGGATACAATTTAAAAAATAAAAATATAAAATAAAATAAAATAAAAAATGTTACACTTCAAACCATGACTTATAGTTTAGAAAAGTATATTAGAGGGAAAATGCCACTTATTGCTTTGAGAGCATATTGTAGTCATTTGAAAGGCAGTCCAAATTTAAAGGATCAACAGGAAGATGGTTAACTGAAGACAGAGTAGAAATCCCTTTAACGCTACCCCCTCACAGTTCATGTCATACCTCCCATGTCAGAGGTTCCCAAAGTATTGGACACCACCCCATGTGGGGTCAGCTGATATGAAAATGGAGTCACAGCAGAATTTCCAAAATCCCATCACTTTCCTTCTTGGTCAAATAACCCTTACCCAGACTGGAGGTGTGTTTTGGTTCATTGACCTGTTGAAAAACAAATGATAGTTCCACTGTGGGAACCACACATGCAGAGATCATCCATTCACCTACTCTGCATCTCACAAAGACAGGGCGGTAGGAACCAAAAATCGCAAATTTGAAGTGCTGCATCCGATGACCTGGCCTCCACAATCACCCGACCTCAACCCAATTTAGATGGTTTGCGATGAGTTGGACTGCAGAGTGAAGGAAAAGCAACCAACAAGTGCTCAGCATAAGTGGAAACTCCTTCAAGACTGTTGGAAAAGCAATCCAGGTGAAGATGGTTGAGAGAATGCCAAGAGTGTGCAAAGCTGTCATCAAGGCACCAACTACTGGTTCATCAAGGCACCAACTGGTTCACCAACTACTTCTCTGATAGAGTTCAGTGTGTCAAATCGGAGGGCCTGTTGTCTGGACCTCTGGCAGTCTCTATGGGGGTGCCACAGGGTTCAATTCTCGTGCTGACTCTCTTCTCTGTATACATCAATGATTTTGCTCTTGATTCTCTGATCCACCTCTACGCAGACGACACCATTCTGTATACTTCTGGCCCTTCTTTGGACACTGTGTTAAYTAACCTCCAGACGAGCATCAATGTCATACAACTCTCCTTCCGTTGCCTCCAACTGCTCTTAAATGCAAGTAAAACTAAATGCATGCTCTTCAACTGATCGCTGCCCGCACCTGCCCGCCCATCCAGCATCACTACTCTGGACGGTTCTGACTTAGAATATGTGGACAACTACAAATACCTAGGCGTCTGGTTAGACTGTAAACTCTCCTTCCAGACTCACATTAAGCATCTCCAATCCAAAATTAAATCTAGAATCAGCTTCCTATTTTGCAACAAAGCATCCTTCACTCATGCTGCCAAACATACCCTCGTAAAACTGACCATCCTACCCATCCTCGACCTCAGCGATGTCATTTACAAAATAGCCTCCAACACGACTTAACAAATTGGATGCAGTCTATCACTGTGCCATCCATTTTGTCACCAAAGCCCCATATACAGTCGTGGCCAAAATTTTTGAGAATGACACAAATATAAATTTTCACAAAGTCTGCTGCCTCAGTTTGTATGATGACAATTTGCATATACTCCAGAATGTTATAAAGAGTGATCAGATAAATTGCAAAGTCCCTCTTTGCCATGCAAATTAACTGAATCCAAAAACAACATTTCCACAGCATTTCAGCCCTGCCACAAAAGGACCAGCTAACATCATGTCAGTGATTCTCTCGTTAACACAGGTATGAGTGTTAACGAGGACAAGGCAGAGATCACTCTGTCATGCTGATTGAGTTCGAATAACAGACTGGAAGCTTCACATGGAGTGTTGTGCTTGGAATAATTGTTCTTCCTCTGTCAATCATGGTTAACGGCAAGGAAACGTGCCGCCATCATTGCTTTGCACAAAAAGGGATTCACAGGCAAGGATATTGCTGCCAGTAAGATTGCACCTAAATCAACCATTTATCGGATCATCAAGAACTTCAAGGAGAGCGGTTCAATTGTTGTGAAGAAGGCTTCAGRGCGCCCAAGAAAGTCCAGCAAGCGCCAGGACCGTCTCCTAAATTTGATTCAGTTGTGGGATCGGGGCACCACCAGTACAGAGCTTGTTCAGGAATGGCAGCAGGCAGGTGTGAGTGCATCTGCCCACACAGTGAGGCGAAGACTTTTGGAGGATGGCCTGGTGTCAAGAAGGGCAGCAAAGAAGCCATTTCTCTCCAGGAAAAACATCAGGGACAGACTGGTATTCTRMAAAAGGTACAGGGRTTGGACTGCTGAGGACTGGGGTAAAGTCATTTTCTCTGATGAATCCCCCTTCCGTTTGTTTTGGGGCATCCGGGGAAAAAAGCTTGTCCGGAGAAGACAAGGTGAGCGCTACCATCAGTCCTGTGTCATGCAAACAGTAAAGTATCCTGAGACCATTCATGTGTGGGGTTGCTTCTCAGCCAAGGGTGTGGGCTCACTCACAATGTTGCCTAAGAACACAGCCATCAATAAAGAATGGTACCAACACATCATCCGAGAGCAACTTCTCCCAACCATCCAGGAACAGTTTGGTGACGAACAATGCCTTTTCCAGCATGATGGAGCACCTTGCCATAAGGCAAAAGTGATAACTAAGTGACTAGGGGAACAAAACATTTATATTTTGGGTCCATGGCCAGGAAACTCCCCAGACCTGAATATCCATTGAGAACATGTGGTCAATCCTCAAGAGGCAGGTGGACAAACAAAAACCCACAAATTCCAAGCATTGATTATGCAAGAATGGGCTGCCATCAGTCAGGATGTGGCCCAGAAGTTAATTGACAGCATGCCAGGGCGGATTGCAGAGGTCTTGAAAAAGAAGGGTCAACACTGCAAATTTTGACTCTTTGCATCAACTTCATGTAATTGTCAATAAAAGCCTTTGACACTTATGAAATGCTTGTACTATACTTCAGTATTCCATAGTAATATCTGACAAATATATATAAAGACACTGAAGCAGCAAACTTTGTGAAAATGTATATTTGTTTCATTCTCAAAACTTTTGGCCACGACTGTAGGCTAAGGAGGAAAGCTTGTTTGGTCTTGATCATGGAATTGAACAGTTAACTCCGTTGGTCGGATTGGAGGCGGAGATTGCATGCACGGGGGAATAAAAATAGTGTGTTCTCATGCAGAAGAGCCGTGCACAATGAGTGATAAAGAATAAACAGTACCTCAATCCACTACCAGCAAGGGTGAGTGATGCTAACTCAAACAGATCACAGAGACAATCAGTAATGTGGCAGGAGTTTTGGAGCCAGTATGAGACTGCTATTCACAACAATGATTCACTGTACAATAAAGAGAAGTTTACATACCTGAAAACGTATCTCACTGGACCAGCTGCAATGGTAGTAGAAGGATTGCTGTTAATAGACAATAACTATGTTCATGCAATCACTCTGCCCAAGAGCAGATTTGGAAGGATCTTGTGTTTAGTGCTCACATGTCAAAGCTGCTGAATCTCACTCCTGTAAAGAAATCCTCTGACATAAATGCATTTAGGCGGCTATATGATGAATGTGAAATTCAGATTAGGAGCTTGGAATCAGCGGGTGTAGTGTCAGAAACCTCTGGAAGCCTACTATGCCCAATCTTACTGCAGATGATTACAGAGGACATAGCTCTCTCGTCAGAGGGGAGTAGATGATGAATGGAAAGTGTCTGAGATAGTCCGTTTCCTTCAGGAGGTTCAGAGCAGGGAGAGAGCAAATCTGATCATATAACCAACAGAAAGAGAGCAAACCTTAGAACAAGTCATGCTCCTCCAATGAAATGAAAATAAAAAGACCCAACATGTCATCTGCTGTGGCACTGCACACAGCCAGCCAGAAGGAACAAAACTGTCTCTTCTGTGACAGTGCAGACCAAAAATCTGAAAACTGCCCAGACCACAATATTGCTGCACACAAAGAGAAACTAGATGCTTTGTATGTTTAGGACAGAAACACGTAGCAAAATTAACTAAAGTCAAAGATGTGTAATGTCCAACATGTGGAAGGAAGCAGACATCACATTGCTGAGTGTACCGGTAAGAGGAGTGAGTGCAACCCCTTACTGTTTCTGCAGATGCTGTTGTTTCCTCAGTTGTTCCCCATTCAGTGAAGATGAAACCAGATGGACAGAACAATGTGTTGCTACAAACTGCAAAGGCATGGGTAGAAGGCCCATTGGGCAGGAAGATAGCTTGTTACAGATATAATGACGCCGACAGAGAGGGCTGCCTCGCTTCTAGGCCTTAGGAAACTTTGCAGTATTTAGTTTGTATGTATTATTTCAGACATTGTTAGCCCAGAAAATGTTGTGTTATTACATACAGCCGGGAAGAACTAATGGATATCAGAGTAACTTACCAGCATTACGACTAGGAATACGACTTATTGAACTGATTCCAGAGGCCGACCCAAAACAACGCCAGCRGAGAAGAGGGATTCGGAGCGGTCTTCTGGTCAGACTTAGGAGGCTCTCACACCACCCATCACTTCGGAGTATATTACTTGCTAATGTTCAGTCCCTGGAAAACAAAGTTGATAAGATCAGGGCAATGGTTTCTTTCCAGAGAGACATCAGAGATTGTAGCATACTCTGTTTCACAGAAACATGGCTCACTCGGGATATACTGCCAGAGTCGATCCAGCCATCTGGATTCTCAGTTCACCACGCCGACAAGAATAAAGCTCTCCAGGAAGAAGACTGGCGCGGTGTATGTTTCATGATTAACGATTCATGGTGTAATTGTAATAATATACAGGAACTCAAGTCCTTTTGAACAAAAGGCTTAGAATACCTCACAATCAAATGCCGACCGTATTATCTCCCAAGAGAATGGTTATTGTAACAGCCGTGTATATCCCCCCTCAAGCCGATTCCACGACTGCCTTCACTGGACTTTATGCAAACCATATATCCTGACCCTGCATTTATTGTAGCTGGGGACTTTAACAAAAGCAAATTTGAGGAAAAGTATACCTAAATTCTATCAGCATATTGATTGTAGTATTCGCGCTGGAAAAACACTCAACCATTGTTAATCCAACTTCCGGGATGCATACAAGGCCCTCCTCCACCCTCCTTTCGGCAAATCTGACCACGACTCCTCCCTTCCTATAGGCAGAAACTCAAACAGGAAGTACCCACCTTACATGTCACCCTAGACCCACTTCAATTTGCTTACCACCCCAATAGGTCCACAGACAATGCAATCGCCACCACACTGCACACTGCCGTATCCCATCTGGACAAGAGGAATACCTATGTAAGAATGCTGTTCATTGACTATAGCTCAGCATTAAACACCATAGTACCCTCCAAGCTCATCATTTAGCTCCTCCACAGGTGGTGAAGGTAGAAAACAACACCTCCCCTTCACTGATCATCTACTCTGGGCCCTCACAAGGACGCATGCTCAGCCACCTCCTGTACTCCCTGTTCACAACATTAGTAGGCTTGACTACCAACAACGATGAGACAGCCTACAGGGAGGAGGTGAGGGCCCTGGGAGTGTGGTGTCAGGAAAATAACCTCACTCAACACCAACAAAATAAAGGAGATTATCGTGGACTTCAGGAAACAGTAGAGGGAGCAGCCCCCTATCCACATCGACAGGACAGCAGTGGAGGTGAAAAGTTCTGAAATGGTCCACCCACACATACAGTGTGGTGAAGAAGGTGCAACAGCACCTCTTAAACCTCAGGAGCCTGAAGAAATGTGTCTTGTCACCCAAAACCCTCACAAACTTTTACAGGTGCACAATTGAGAGCATCCTGTCGGGCTGCATCACCGCCTGCTCTGCCCACAACTGCCCACAACCCCTGCTCTCCAGATGGTGGTGCGGTCTACACAACGCATCACAGGGGGCAAATTACCCTGCAGGACACCTACAGCACCCGATGTCACAGGAAGGACAAAAAGATCATCAAGGACAACAACAATCCGAGCCACTGCCTGTTCACCCCGCTGTCACCAAGAAGGCGAGGTCAGTACAGGTGCATCAAAGCTGGGACCGAGAGACTGAAAAACAACTTCTATCTCAAGGCCCTCAGGCTGCTAAACAGCCATCACTAGCACAGAGAGGCTGCTGCCTACATACACATACTTGAAATCATTGGCCACTTTAATAAATGGAACACTAGTCACTTTTAATMATGTTTATATRTCTTGCATTACTCATCTCATATGTATATTCTGTATTCTATACTATCTACTGTATTTTAGTCTATGCCGCTCTGACATTACTCGTCCATAAATGTATATATTCTTAATTCCATTCCTTTACATAGAGTTATGTGTATTAGGTATTTGTTGTGAAATTGTTAGATATTACTTGTTAGATATTGCTGCACTGTCGGAACTAGAAGCACAAGCATTTCACTACACGCGCAATAATATCTGCTAAACACATGTATGTGACCAATAAAATTTGATTTGATGGAGGCAGTCAGAGAAGCTTCGTACATGAAAACCTTGTGAAGGGCCTGAAGCTACCAGTAATCAGACAAGAGGCACTCACTCTTCACACGTTTGGTTCCTCTGCTCCAACAACGTCCCAATGCAACACAGTGAAATTCATCTTGGAGAATGTCTGGGACAAACAGCAGAGAATTGAAATAGAGGTGTGAAGAAGGTTCCTGATGAGCAGATTCAACATGAGCTCAATAGAAAGGGACTGCAGCTCGTAGACTTTCCAGGATATGACAATGATCCTGAACTCTATCCTGACAGGAGCAAACTACTACTGGCAGATAGTATCAGGCCGAGTGGAGCGACTGACAGAGACACTGGTTGCTTTAGAGAGCACATTTGGATGGTCGGTGCAGGGACCAGTGTCCATGTCAAGTGTCGCCGAGGCAACATGAATGTTCATCCCATTTGATGAAGACACACCAGTCTCCAAACAACTGCATACATTCTGGAAGCTTTAGTCTCTGTGTATCACAAGCGAGAAAACACAGAACCCAGAGGAAAAAGAGGCTCCACAGAGGTTCGAGAGAACAACCACYTTCAAAGATGGATGATACCATGTGGAGTCTTGGAAATGAGAAAWGCCAGAACTCCAAGACAACTATAGAATTTCCAAGAAACGGTCTGAAGAAGAGACTGAAGAAGGATGTGACATTGTACAGCAGATGCAATGAAGTAGTAGAAGACTACTTACAACAGGATATGGCAGAGGGCGTGCCCAAGGACAATGCATCAAGCGCAGACAATGGAAATACTACTTACCTCACTGTCTGCTCACAGGAACAAACCTGAATCCGGATCTGCTCAGCGTTCTGATGAAGTTCAGACTACACGAGATTGCATTCATGGCAGACATCAAGAAGGCTTTCCTGCAGATATCCCTAGCAGAGAAAGACAAAGACGCCACGAGATTCCTGTGGCTCACAGGCCCACTAATGGGAGAAAATGAAGAGGAGCTGCGCGTGCTGAGGATGAACGGAGTGGTATTTTTAGCTTCCCCAAGTCCCTTCTTGTGTGTCAATGTGTCACTGCAACCTTAAAGGTCTTCAATGATGTCACCATTGCCCCTTGATTCTAAGCAATATTGTGCTGCTATTTTAATTGTCTTGACCAAAGCTTTTGATACGGTATACCATTCCATTCGTGTGGGCCGGCTAAGGAGTATTGGTGTCTCTGAGGGGTCTTTGGCCTGGTTTGCTAACTACCTCTCTCAAAGAGTGCAGTGTATAAAGTCAGAAAATCTGCTGTCTCAGCATGTCACCAAGGGAGTACCCCAAGGCTCAATCCTAGGCCAGACGCCGTTCTCAATTTACATCAACAACAGAGCTCAGACAGTAGAAAGCTCTCTCATCCATTTATATGCAGATGATACAATCTTATACTCAGCTGGCCCCTCCCCGGATTTTGTGCAAAATGCTCTACAAAAAAGATTTCTTTGTGTCCAACAAGCTTTCTCTACCCTTAACCTTGTTTTGAACACCTCCAAAACAAAGGTCATGTGGTTTGGTAAGTCGCTCTGGATAAGAGCGTCTGCTAAATGACTTAAATGTAAATGTAAATGTAAAAATAATGCCCCTCTTCCCACAGGTGTTATTAATACCTCTGAGGGTTTAGAGGTTGAAGTAGTCACCTCACACAAGTACTTGGGAGTATGGCTATGTCCTTCTCTCAGCACATGTCAAAGCTACAGCTAAAGTTAAATCTAGACTTGGTTTCCTCTATTGTAATCGCTCCTCTTTCACCCCAGCTGCCAAACTAACCCTGATTCAGATGACCATCCTACCCATGCTAGATTACGGAGACATAATTTATAGATCTGCAGGTAAGGTTGCTCTCGAGGGGCTAGCCATTCTTTGCCACCAATGCTCCTTATATGACACATCACTGCACTCTACTCCTCTGTAAACTGGTCATCTCTGTATACCTGTCGCAAGACCCACTGGTTGATGCTTATTTATAAAACCCTCTTAGTCCTTATTCCCCCATCTGAGACACCTGCTGCAGCCCTCATCCTCCACATACAATACCCGTTCTGCCMTCACATTCTGTTAAAGGTCCACAAAGCACACACATCCCTGGGTCACTCCTCTTTTCAGTTCGCTGCAGCTAGCAACGGGAACGAGCTGCAACAAACATTCAAACTGAACAGTTTTATCTCAATCTCTTCATTCAAAGACTCACTCAAGGACACTTACTGACACTTGTGGCTGCTTTGTGTGATGTATTGTTGTCTCTACCTTCTTGCCTTTGTGCTGTTGACTGTGCCCAATAATGTTTGTACCATGTTTTGTGCTGCTACCATGTTGTCGTTATGTTGTGTTGCTACCATGCTGTGTTGTCATGTGTTGCTGCCTTGCTACAGTATGCTGTTGTCTTAGGTCTCTCTCTATGTGTTGTGCTCTCTCTTGTGATGTGTGTTTTTGTCCTATGTTTATTTATTTATTTATTTTAATCCCAGGCCCCCGTCCCCGCAAGAGGCCCTTTGGTAAGCTGTCATTTTAAATAGGATTTTTTTCTTAACTGACTTGCCTTGCTCACAGCTACAATCAGGAAGCACCTGAAAGAATATGAAACAGAACAGCCAGAAGTTGTAGAGACATTGAGAGAGTCACTTTATGTAGATTACTTCTTTGCAAGTTCACGTGATGTTGAAGAGGCTTACTTTGTGACAACAACTGCAAAGTGAATTCTGTCAACTGCAGGCATGGACCTCTGCAAGTGGATGACCAACTCTTCTGAACTGAAAACAAAATGGGAGGAGAGTACGACAACTGACCACCCGTTGGCACTAGAAACACAAGGTTTAGTGTGGAGACCGGGAACAAATGACTTTGTGTTTGACCTCAGGCCGCTACTGAGCATTCTAAAGCAAAAGGAAAACACAAAGAGAAGTTTTCTGCAGTTGTCTGCACGCATCTTTGACCCTCTTGGATTGCAAGCATTTCGCTACACCACAAGCATTTTGCTACACCCGCAATAACATCTACAAATCACGTGTATTCGACCAATAAAATGTGATTTGATTTGACCCCCTTCACCATCAGGATCAAGTGCATGTTCCAGGAAATGTGGGAGAGGGGACTCAGCTGGGACGAAGAGTTACCACCCGATCTGACTAGAATTGCAACAGTGGTGTTCAGAACTACCCCAGCTACATCAGTTCGCCATACCAAGGTGGTACAGAACAGACATACAGCCACAGAACAGCCACACACTGAAACCTCACGTGTTCTGTGACGCAAGTGAAAGGGCTTACAGTGCAGTAGCTTACCTGCAAGGTTTATCACAAGATGGGGAAACAACGAAGTCTAGTCGCATCCAAATCCAGGGTAGCCCCACTCAAGAAAATAACACTGCCATGCCCGGAACTCATGGGAGCTGTGATTGGAGCGAGACTAGCAAACAACCTGATGACCACACTGAAAATGGAACAAAAACAGATCAAAATGTGGACAGACTCGATAATCGTGCAGCATTGGATTTGCAGCTCGGCTCAGAAATGGAAACTGAAATGAGTGTTCAGAGTGACTGCCTGGATAAAGAGATTCATAGCCAATGCTCGTACAAACAAAAAGATGCAAGGTGAACTGACTGCCGATGAGCTGTTTGAGGCAGAAAAGTACTGGATCAAGGTAACACAACAACAGTTTCAGTCAGGAGATCAACTACTGAAGGCAGGAAAAAGACTAAACAATGTCTCTAAAATCAGATAACTGAAACCGTTTCTGGACGAACTCGAACTACTCAGTGTAGGACTTAGACTGCAACAGTCCAACTTCACATTCAGAGAGGAGCACGCATGGCTTCTGCTCAACAAGCACAGATACTCAGAAATGCTGAGTACCATGAGAAGATGACGCATTCTGGAATAAGAGACACTCTAGTACAAATCAGAGTGATGCTGGATCTTGCGTGCTAGGCAGCTAGTCAAGAGCACAGTGGCAAGATGTATAGTCTGCAAGAGATTTATGGCAAGGTCCGGACGGCAGGTCACTACACCTTTACCAAAAATTAAGAATAACTGAATCCTCACCATTCGAAGTCACAGGTGTGGTTTTTGCAGGGTCGCGCAATGTGAATGAAAATGGTTCCTTGAAAAAGTGTCACGCAGTGGCCTTAGTATTCTTTGTTTTCTTTATTATTTTAGTTAGGTCAGGGTGTGACATGGGGAATGTTTGTGTTTTGTCTCGTCTTGGGTGGTTATATGGWAAAGGGGGTGTTGGGTTTAGTGTATGGGGTTGTGTTTARTGAATGTGTCTAGGTATGTCTATGGTTGCCTGAGTGGTTCTCAATCAGAGACAGCTGTCTTTCATTTGTCTCTGATTGGGAGCCATATTTAAGGCAGCCATAGGCATTATGCGTTTGTGGGTAATTGTCTATGTAGAACGTTTGTAGCTTTTGTATTGCACTTACGTTTGTAGCTTCACGGTCGTTTGTTGTTTTGTTTCGTTTTGTTATAAGTGTTCGTTTCGTGTTTCACTCGTCTCAAATAAAAGAGATGTATTTTCCACACGCTGCGCCTTGGTCCACTCATTATCCTCAAGACGATCGTGACAGAATTACCCACCAAACCGGGACCAAGCAGCGTGTCAAGCGGCAGTAGGAACATACACAGGATTTATGGCAATGGGAGCAAATTTCTTGGAGGGGGCTACAAGGGAGTGTGGCGAAGTCAGGTAGGTTACCGTGGAGCGCGAAAGTACGGGCAGACACCGTGTTATGCGGTAGAGCGCACGGTGTCTCCTGTACAAGTGCATAGCCCGGTGCGGGTTATTCCACCTCCCCGCACTGGCAGGGCTAGATTGGGCATTGAGCCAGGTGCCATGAAGCCGGCTCAACGCGTCTGGTCTCCAGAGCGTCTCCTCGGGCCGGCATACATGGCACCAGCCTTACGCATGGTGTCCCCGGTTCCCCTACACAGCCCAGTGCGGGTTATTCCACCTCCCCGCACTGGTCGGGCTACGGGGAGCATACAACCAGGTAAGGTTGGGCAGGCTCAGTGCTCAAGGGAGCCAGTACGCCTGCACGGTCCGGTATTTCCGGTGCCACCTCCCCGCCCCAGCCCAGTACCACCAGTGCCAACACCACGCACCAGGCTTCCTGTGCGTCTCCAGAGTACTGTTCCTCCTCCACGCACTAGCCCTGTGGTGCGTGTCTCCAGCCTATTACCACCAGTGCCTACACCACGCACCAAGCCTCCTGTGCGTCTCCAGAGTCCTGTGCATCCTGTTGCTGCTCCCCGCACTAGCCCTGAGATGCGTGTCCCCAGCCCGGTACCACATTGCCGGCACCACGCACTAGGCCTAATGTGCGTCTCCAGGGTCCAGTATGCCCTGTTCCTTCTCCCCGCACTAGCCTTCAGGTGTGTGTCCCCATCCCGGTACCTCCAGTTCCGGTACCACGCACCAAGCCTCCTGTGCGTCTCCGGAGCCCATAGGGTCATGGGGTCATGGGGTCATAGGGTCGCTGACACTTGGAAAACATGTAGAAGTGTGGGTGTGTTCGTGGATGAGTGTAAAATGTTAGTCCCTCTCACCAGGAAGGAGGAGCCAGGGATGGCGAAGGACTGTTGTAGAGGTAGGCACTAAAGGAAACAGCAGCACCTCACGTAGCCTGTGTGTCTGTCTTATAGAATTGCACGGCATCTCAGCGCAGCTCCCTGCAGCTCATCCCAGGTCCGACGGGAACTTCGTCTGGAGGGAAAAAACACCAGCAACATCAGATAACATTGTTGTTTTCCCTGAGTAACTAGTGTCCAGATTTTAGACTCTAAATATTGGCACCTAGTTGACTGATTTGCACAGGGGAAAAGTTTATTATATTTTTTTCTTCAAAGGGAATATTGAGGACACTAGGACATGAGAGCATTTAAGGTAACACAGGCCGAAGGCCATAGGATAGGTGTTACATGGGTATATGAGGGGTTATAGTTATAAGTTATATGGAGAGGGGTTACAGGTTATAGTAAGGGTTATAGGTTATAGCCAGCCATAGTACTATCACAGTACAGAACACATACTATGGCTGTGTATAACTATGGCTTGTATCTACTAATTGGGCTGTATACAGTATAGGGCAGCTGTATACACAGCCATAGGTATATACTGCCATAGTAGCACACGAGCCGTAGTACAGACCAGCATAGTAATACACAGCCATAGTAATATCACAGCCAATAGTAGATTACAGCGTAGTGGAATACACAGCCGTAGTACACGACAGGCATAGTTGTAGCATATAGGGAAGACATAATGCTCAGTCCCCAGTCTGCTGATGTATGACTAGATCTAGAAGCTTGACTCTCTAGAGTATTGGAATCCTGGGGGATACCCTAATCTGACTTATCATAGACAGGTGCAAAACACAGACTACAGCTGGGCATGGCTGGTGCCCGTGTGCCAGCGCATGAGAGAGGAGAGGACTGAGGTTTCCAAGAATGGCGGAGAGAGAGGGACGTGTTTGAGAGAGTGAGAGTAATGAAAGCAGGAATATTGGAGCAGAAATAGAGGCTTTTGCTCTGGGATTTCTGCCTCTGCTGGTTTCGATGCTGGAAAGTATCAGACTCTGCAGCGTGACGCAGACACACGCAGGACAGAATGACCAATAAACCAATGAAACTCTAAGCTGCTGGTATCAATCTAAATTGTTTGAGCTGTATTGGGAATGAATGGAAGGCATAAGCCACGTGTGGTTAGGATCTCAGATGTGTATCGCCTCAGCACAGGCAGTGTCCAGTGTTATGTTCCGGTGGGTAGCAACATCATCAGAACCTTTGTCCGGGTGTGTGATCCCTCAAGCAGCATGTTCCAGTGTTATGTCTGGGTAGCAGCCTCATCAGAATGTCGGGTGTGTATCCTCAGCAAACACGTGTCGCAGTGTTATGTCCCTGGGTAGCACCTCGAGCCATCAGACCGTCGCGGTGTGTAATCCTCAGCACACCGTGTCCCAGTGTTTATGTCCTGGGTGCAACCTCCTCCAGAACCGGTCCGGTGGTGTATCGCTCAGTCACACCGTGTCCAGTGTTATGTCCTGGTACACCTCCCTCAGAACGTCGGTGTGGTAAATATCCCTCAGCAGCATCGCGTCCAGTGTTATGGACTAACCGGGCATGATGACTCCTTGCTGTCCCCAGTCGCACTGGCCTGCTGGCTGTCCCAGTGTTCAACGTTCTGCCATGCGGTTATGGAACCTACTGTCCAGAACCGTGGCCTGTTTTTCAATTTCTCTGTAATGTATCGGGCTATGAAAAGCCAACTGAACATTTTATTCCTGATTTATTATTGAGCCATGTTGTTCATTTTATGAACATTTTTGAACATGTTTCAGTTTTATAATCTCGCACCCGGCAAACAGCCAGAAGGAGGACTGGCCACCCCTGCATAGCGCTGGGTCCCTCTAGGTTTCTTGCCTAGGTTTTGGCTTTCTAGGGTAGTTTTTTCCTGAAGCCACCGTGCTTCTACAGCTGCATTGCTTGCCTGTTTGGGGTTTAGGCTGGGTTCTGTACAGCAGTCTTCGAGATATTAGGATGTACGAAGCGGCTATATAAATAAACGTGATTGATTGATTGTATGGTCCTGGGGTAGCACCTGTCAACAGAACCGTCCGTGTGTATCCCGATCGCACATCGTGATCTATGTTATGTTTCTGGGTAGCACTCATGCAGATACGTACGTGTGTAATCCTCAGCACACATCGTGTCCAGTGTTATGTCTGGGTAGCACCTCATCGAAACCGCGTGACGGCTGTGTATGCTTCAGCACATCGCTCCGTGTTATGGTCCTGGGATGCCCACCTCATCAGCACCGTCGGTGGTGTAACGACTCCGAGTCACACAGTGTGCCGAGGTGTTATGTTCTTGGGTAGCACCTCTCAGACCGTCCAGTGTGGTATCCGCCCTCAGCACAAGTGTTCGAGTGTATATGTCTGGTAGCACCTTTCTCAGAACGTCCGGTGGTGGACCATGCCCTGGGTGGCGCCCAAAAAGAAAGGACCATAGAGAAACCAGGGTGTCCTCCTCTGTCCAGCGCTGCAACACTACACACACTACGCTCTACCATCACACCACCATGTCTGCATTGTCTGTTTCTACTAATAGGAGTTGTACAGGGCGTATAACATGACGCCTCAGGTCCTGAAACTCTGTTAATAACTTAGGTAGGATGAAATATGATGGGGACCATGGCATAGCGCCAACCAAGACAAGTGTGTCTGGTCCAGGGTTAGGTCAGAGCTGTATGTTCTCATACTCATCAGACTGAGGAGCGAACAAGTATTTCAGGCCAAGTCAACCTAAGCCAGCCAAGAAGAGGCATGGCCCAAGGTCTCCAGGGGGCAGAAACCATAGACGGTACGGAGAAAGGTGGGGGCTGGTATGAGACAACACCCGACCCAACAGGGGTTTAGAGTAGACCTATAGGAACATCAATCTAAAAAACAGGAACTACTTGTGATTAAATCACCTAATGCCTGTCAAACAACACCAGAATCAGCAAGGACAAATAGGTTGAGGAGAACAGCATCCACAGCTGTGACGTTTCCTCTGAATTAGCATGAACAACTGACAGTCCAGGTGTTTGAATGAGGCCATTTTCATAATTGTCGTGCAAGGTCATCTGAGGGAAATGGAGAGTGCTGCCTAAAGCAGTGATTATGTATAGGCGAGCTCCATGGAAGCTCTGGCGCTGATCTGTCAATCACTATCAACATCATAATCAAACAGATAACCACTCTGGGATGCTATTACATAAATGAGTGATGTCAACTGTATCTATTACCTGGCCTAATATAACACTGTGGACAGTGGCTTATATATTGACTTATTTGTAACGTTGTATACGTAACTATGTCTAGAAAGTGTCCTTGTTACACGCAGGCAGCTGCTTAGCATATAATTATTGACTGCTTAATAGCGTGAAAAAGTCTTGCGACATCTGCCAAATTGTAGCTTTATCGATCTGTTGAAGGCTGGTGACCTGTACTCTACAACTGTCCAGGTCCCTCGCTCCCTCGTGCGCTCTCGTTGTTTAAGCTGCCACCTCGTGTCGCCGGTGAAGATGTTGCGGTCCGGGCGGCAGGAAGGAGGACGGAGATAGAGGTATAAAGTTGCCAGTGCCTACTCAGATAATAACCCGAAATGGTTGTTCTTTGTTGTTGTGTCGTTTTGTTTTTTTTTTTGGGTGTTGTGTTGGTGGTGTTTTTTTTTTTTTTTTTTTTTTTGTTTCGACGAAGGGATACTCTGGGCGGCTCCTGTCTGGCGGACGGCTCTAGCGGCTCTGTCTGGCGGACGGCTCTGAAGGCTCAGGACAGACGGCGGCTTTGAAGGTCAGTACAGACGGGCGGCTTTGAAGGCTCAGGACAGACGGCGGCTTTGAAGGCTCAGGACAGACGGGCAGTTCAGGCGGCGCTTGGCAGACGGACAGCTCAGACGGCGTTAGGCAGACGGGCAGTTCAGGCGCGCTGGGCAGACGGCAGACTCTGTCCGGCTGAGGCGCACTGTAGGCCTGGTGCGTGGTGCCGGAACTGGTGGTACCGGGCTGGGGACACGCACCTGAAGGCTAGTGCGGGGAGAAGGAACAGGGCATACTGGACCCTGGAGACGCACATTAGACCCAGTGCGTGGTGCCGGAACTGGTGGTACCGGGCTGGGGACACGCATCTCAGGGCTAGTGCGGGGAGCAGGAACAGGGCACACTGAATTCTCGAGGCGCACTATAGGCCTGGTGCGTGGTACCGGAACTGGTGGTACCGGGCTGAGGGCACGCACCTCAGGGCGAGTGCGGGGAGAAGGAACAGTGCGTACA